>NW_007387007.1:0-3590 GCF_000475195.1 Diaphorina citri
AAAAAAAAAATCAACGAAGGTAGCTTATTAGATCTTGAACCCAATCGGGGCTTTGGGGGGTCCCCATATGAGTCTTTTATTCCTGGTTTTCGTGGATGAATGCTTTGACCACTACTCCATCGCTACCAATTTTCCTACCCTGCCTTTTTTATTTTTCAGTTGTGTGCATTGAAGAAGAATCGACAATTGATACGCGATAGGAACACTTATCTGATATTGAGAGAACTTCATAAGTTGGAAAAAGACAAAGAAGTTTTGCTTGCCTGTGAAAATATTGTGGATATTCTAATAAGGTAAAATGTTTTGTTGATAAAACAAAGTGAGCTCCAAGTTTTTTGACAGAGAAAACTGTAACTGCTAAGGTCTTATCGTCCCGAAATTGAAGAGAGAAGGAAGACAGGATAGGAGAAAGCCAGCCGTTCCGAGAGCGAACATTATCCGTTCAGGATAAAATCCGCCCCGGGCGGAAATCGAACCCGGGAAGGCGATCATGACTGCGGCACTGCTTGTGTTTATTTCCCCCTGTCATATATCATCGTTTCATTCATCGGTATCGGGCCGGGCTAACTAGACATCAGGTTTCTTAAACCTGTCCCATAGTCTCAACTTAACATAGTCCTGTGTGCCATGTGATCTTGGAAGGATCAGCTCTTTTTTTTCCCACTTCATTTTTTTTTTTTTTTTTTTTTTTTTTTGAACGACAAGTGGGAAGGACGGGGTCTTAGGTGTAATAATAGAGCACATCTTGATTGAATTCTGGTATCCTAGGTGTACATTACCTGAGAGTAGTGCGTGTTAGAGTAGGGAGGTCTGTGGTCCAAATAGGCCGACTCCTGCGACAGCATGCCATCCAACTGCGACATCATCAGACTGTCCTGACTCAGATCTGCCTGAGACAAACTGAATCCTCCGCCCTGAAACACGACGCAAACGAAAAATATTAAAAAAACGAACGAAGTAAGGTCGAAGTTTTCTCTTGGTCTTTTATGACAGGATAGGAAAAAAATCAGCCGTGAATTGAACCTGCGACCTGGCGCTAACAAGGCAGACGCGCTACCCTCCAAGCTAACCAGACTGGCAAACACAGCTTTCCCTAACTTATATGCATGCCAAAGTTGTTGCCCTGACTCAGATGACCCTGGCTCAGTTTACTTACCTGTGACATGACCTGACTGTAGGGCTGCGTGATTTCCTGGCTGTTGTTGCCCTGGCTCAGATGACCCTGGCTCAGTTTGTTGGCTCCGGAGGGTCGATGGTTCAGGTTGGACTTGTTACGGAGACGATTGGTGTTGGCCGAGTTGCCAATGCCCGCACCGCCGGGTTGATGGTGAAGCCCGTTGGATCGTTGGTTCATGCCTGTGGAGTGAAACGGTAAAATATTACATTTTAAATTATTTATTTATATTTTTAAGGAGGTTTAACGTCTCTGTATAACTGCTAAGGTTTTAAGTTACGGGGGGTTTTACCCTTCATTTGGCAACAAGCTACCCACCCACTCATATTACCTAATCACCCCAGTAAGAGTGGGGCCGGGAACAGCCCACAGCACGCTATCACCCACATGGTCACCCACATAGTCACCCACATAGTCACCCATCCGGACACCACACGTAACGTTGCTTAACTTCAGAAATTTGACAAAAATGTTTAAAACAGGGGGGAATTCAGTCCCTTTTTATTTCGTCAGGGGTATCGGCGCGAACGACCTACTGTCCCTAGAGATAAAGCGCTTTCAAGGGGGAAAAATCCTGCAGGAAAGGAAATGTATGGCGTTACCTACGAGCAGTCAAGAATATCTCACGTACACCTGACTTCGGTTAAGATCGGGTAGGTTCGTGTTAAACTTACCTTGAATGAGGGACAGGGGCCGTTGAATGGCATGCTTCACCGCGTACACCTGACTTCGGTTGAGATCGGGTAGGTTCGGGGCGGAGAAGTGCTTGGGAAGATGACATCGGAACAGGACCTCGTCGACATTATGACCTAGGAGACGGTGGTAGATGTACGCCGACACCGACTGGTCGTCCACGGCAAACTTGCGAAGTGCCAGCTGCATCCTGGAGGGGAGAAAGAATTTCAACTGTTTGATTGAAGACTGATTGAGCCAAGACCAAAGGAACAGGAATGTTTTATTAATTTACCCTTGTTTCGCCACGGAAATATTCGTCATAAGTGATTTCGGTTTAATAATGCTTATTTTTACTGCTGGGACTGAAATGTTCTACTATTACTGTTTTGAAATTCTCAAAAATTATATTGACGCATTAAAATTCTCATATGTACCTCGAGTGGATTGAATCCACACCCCCATGATTACACAAGGCAAGGGTCTTGACCACTACACCACCGAGCCACTAAACTCGACTTACCGATCGAACGAGGTCGATTTCCAAAATGAAGGTCCACAGAAAAGCCCGTGGTAGCTTTCCGTCGGGGCTCCAGCCGAGGATTTCAGTTCGAGTCCCACCTCCGTCACCGGTAAAATTATCCGGAATCTTAATCCACGTGACCTAGGCCCGGACCCAGGTGTGCTTGCGTCATAAGAAGTAGCAGCCAGCTTGAGCTCGTCCCCTGCATCAAGCGCATGTCTGGGGGAAAAAAAAGGGGGGGAAGTGGAAACAAAAAGTGTTTTTTTAAACAAAATTTTGAAAAAAGTTTTCAGCCTTTCTCAGACATTAGTTATCAGGCCCAAGGGCGTTCAAACTAAAAGTGTTTTTCTTTGTCGATCCACATCTCACGTTGTCCATTGACGTTCAAGCAACAACAAAACATCCATATGTCGGGAAAATATCAAAACTAGATGTAAGCACTTTGGTTGAAGACGTTTTTAAACACTCTTCTCTGTTGGCTTGTAGGAAACAAGGAAAAGGGACCAAATCGAAATTTATAGCTTTGAAGCCAGGACTTAACGCCGGGTTGGCATGATGTACAAGAAGTTAGTGAAAACTAGATTAGCAATTTATTTGCAGAGACAGTTCCACACAGGTGTGACCCACTGGCAATTCCATACCCCTCTTTTTTTTTTACAACTTAAAAACAGTTCCCTTGGGTGGTTTCACACTTCAAGAAGGTCTAAAATTCTATACCGTTGTTCAACCTCGTGCTAACCTTGTACAATTGTGCACGGCTGCCCCGCGAGTTTAAAAGTTTTTTTTGCGACAAAAAAACGTGACAGCTCGTTGTTGTAGCTCGGTATAGAGGCCTTGGTGAACCTTTTTAGAATACTAGATACATGGTTTACTTTCGAACATAACAAGAAGTTTAAAATATACAGTTCGGTAAAAAAGCATTGAAAATCAGGCTGGCTTCGTTTTCTGTGGGAAACAGATTTTTTTGCACCTGATCCATGGAGAGTCTTTGTTCCTTTTACTATAAAACCAAAAACTCGGGTACTAGAGCGCCTTGAGGATCCTTTTTAGAGTTCAATAAATATAGTTTACTTTTCGAATGTGTAAAGAATTCTTAAATGGAACATATCCCATATTATCTAGGTGTGTACTATCAGCTGCGCCGGCGGGCAGCTAGCTGGTAGCTACACTTAAATAACACTTAGCTACACCTACAACAACAATTGCAGTTACTGTTGCACG
>NW_007387007.1:9482-11743 GCF_000475195.1 Diaphorina citri
GTGATTAGTGTTATTATAGGGTTAGGTTGAATACAAAAAGGAGCTTTTCTTTTCCACGGACGTGACTTCTGCATGATTACCATGATTGCTTTTGGGCTGAGATTTGGTTTGGACTAAGGAGAAGTATTTTACAAGTAAATGCCATTTGCAAGGGAAAATTTCAAGCTGGTATCCTCCCTGTTTAAAGTCCCCAGCTAGTTCCTCACTTAATACACCCTGCTTAACTGTATGCCAGTATGCTGTATAACAAAACTTGGAACCAAACCAACAACTTTTTCAAATAAAAATGTTGTCAGTTTCAATGTTATGTCTGGAATACCTACTGTCTGACCTATCTAAACTTTATTGATTAGATACCTAGGTACTGTCTGTCTGTCCGTTTGTTTCACCATAACTCTCAAACATCCCAATTCGCCCCGTCCGATTTTGATGTACTTTTGAATTAAAAAAAAAAAACTTTTAATATAGTAAAGGCAATTTTCTCTCTTTATTTTGGGCCCGATCTGGTGGTGGTTTAAAATTCCTTTCGCCATAAATCCCGAACGGCTTTTCCCATATTTGTAAAAAAAAAAAAATACCTTAAGTGTACTTTTTATGTTTCTTTCGTTTTCCCAACAGAACTGAGGACGAAATCGGAGTGGAAAATCTAGATCAGATTGAAGTGCCCGAAGACATGACCAAGAAATTTGTGAACATGGATGAAGAGTTTTTGAAATCCTAGAACCAATCTCCAGACTAAAAGAGGTTTTGAAAGAGGGAACTGTAACTGCCAAAGTCTTCTCATCCCGAAATCGAAGAAAGACTGGATAGAAGAAAGCCAGCCGTTCCAAGAACGAACATAATCAGTTCAGGATAAAATCCTCCCCGGGCGAAAATCGAACCCGCGGCCTAGCACTTACAAGGCAGATACCAACCAAGGGCTTTTGCTCAGTTTACTGAACTAGTAAATGAAGAAATAAAATCGATACATTTTCAAGTCAACAATATGAAAATGCTTTCTTTATTTCAAATTCTCTTTAACAATCAAAACTTCGTACTTTTAACATGGAAACTTACCAATCTTTAGCCCAGGAGAGATCGAAATGACCAATAAAGCAGGCACCTCTTCTTCAATAGATGAAAAAGCACTTAAAAACGTCAGAAGAACAATAGTTAGGCGGATTTGAAGACTGACAAGCCTTTAGTTTTATTTCGAACTCAAGCCCAAGCACAGCCATTTCGAAAAGGAAAAGCCCCTATTGATTTTGACGCTTGGTACTTTTAACACGGAAACTTACCAATCTTTAGCCCAGGAGAGATCGAACTGACTAATAAAGCAGGCACCTCTTCTTCAATAGATAAAAAAGCACTTAAAAACGTCAGAAGAACAATAGTTAGGGGGATTTAAAGACTGAAGAAAAGCCTTTAGTTTTATTTCGAACTCAAGCCCAAGCACAGCCATTTCGAAAAGGAAAAGCCCCTATTGATTTTGACGCTTCCGATGGGCACAGGGATGTTATCTATCTTTCGAGAGTAATACGCTTTTTACAATAGGATAGGTCTTTCAGTCTGAAAACAGTGTTTCAGCTTTAGTTTTTTCAATATAACATTTAGGGGCCAAAGCTGACTGCGTATTTTCTTTGGTTATAAAATTTAGTCTTTTTTTTACTTTTTTATTAGCGCTCCAATTCAAACCAGGCCAACCAAAATTGAATAATTTAGAAATATTCAGTTAAATAAAAAACGCCTCATTTGAATCAAAGGATTTGTGACATTCAATTTAAGCTAGACTTGTCTTAAAAGCGTATTACTTCTCTCAGATCAATCAAAAAAATATGGAGAGAAGATTATCAATTTTCTATATGAGAAAAAAAAAAAATTGTGCAAATAACGATCATGATCAATTTTCATTTTATAGAGAAAACAAACAAGTAACAAAATAATGGAGAAAAAATAACTGTAAAGGTAATGTAAAGAAAAGGTAACCAAAAAATAAAGTGTAAAATGATAACTCAAACTGCGGGTAAAAAGTGGAACTAAAGCGATTTTCTGGCTGCACAGAAATAAAAGACACAGAAAAGAGAAATAAATAAGGTAAAAAAGTCACCAAACGGCGCGAAAAAATTATGCCTCTAAAAGTTTTTATTAGGGTAGTAGGCGAGAGGAGAGGTGAGTAAGAGATGGTAAACGAGTAGGAAATCTGTAAAATGGAAGAGATTTTGAGCTTGTTTAGGAAGCACTTCTCATAGGAAAGTCGGTCCAGGATGCAACAAAAATACTAA
>NW_007387008.1:0-2258 GCF_000475195.1 Diaphorina citri
CGTTCCGAGAACGAACATTATCCCATCAGGATAAAATTCGCCCCGGGCGGGAATCGAACCCGCGGCCTAGCGCTTACAGGGCAGACTTACTACCAACTAAGCTAACTAGGCTGGCAATGTTGAAATCAATTAATTTACTAGGGTGCGTGACTCGCTCTAATATTGGAAAAAGATCGCATATAGTGGAAAAAGATCGCAAGAATCTAAACCAATCCATTCAAAAACTGATCAGAAAACTGCTCGGAAAGTGTAAACTAACAAAATAGATTAGGAACCAATGCAACCATTTTCAACACAAAAGTTCTCATTTTCAGAGCGTCATTCTCATTTTTCAGAGCATCCTTCGAAGCGAAATCCTTGTTCGAAAACTTGTTCAACATGCACATCAGCAAATAATAATGTTGGACAACACGTAGGGGACTGCTCATGTGAAGTTCAATTTCAGCACACCATGCAGTGGTGATCTTGTATTGCATGTCCTGATGGCATGCCAGGCCTGTTCACAGGGTGACGGGCCAGCCCGAGTCCGGAGTCCTCAAGAAGGGGCCGGAACCGGCATCCCCCCCCGTAAAAGGGAATAAAATATCAGTACCTAATTTAGCACGTGGAGAGGAGAGATAGAATAGAATATACCTTGTTTATCCTGCTCGAATGAGACTAAAAAGTCCCTTTACCCCAGCAGTCTAAACAAGGTCTCGTGTATTTAGGTGCAGACGAGCCGTTAGTAGACGTCAAGACAAAGCCTCCAGAACGGTTTTTGCAGACATTCCTGCGAAGATCTAAATTGGTTTTGAAGATGATCGGAGTTCTCCAATGATCAGATTTGGTCGGACGAAAGCATCCACCAAAAGCGGCAGTTTACCACACAGACATGAGAAACACAATAACGATAACCGTAATGGGCGCTAAATATTGAGATGTCAAACATCTCTCGATGAAAAAAAAATCTTCAAAATTCTTGGCGCTTCAAACCAATTCCTCAACCAGTTCTATCTCAAATCTCGGATCATTTCGCAGACACGACAATCTTATAAAAAAAAGAAAAAAAATACCTAATAATAATAATGAGAAGGAGAGATGAGAGATAAATTAGTGATGGAGGTGAGATGGATCCTATAGTGAGGTTTGAAGGGATGTACGGGGAGGACAGGTGGCCATGTCAGTCAAGTGTACACACACACACACACACACCACACACACACACCACAGAGATGAGAGTTGCAAGGGCAAGAGGGTGGAGAGACTGGACTTGGGAGAAAAGAGATAGAGAGGAAAACCAAATTTAGGGTTGAAAGACGAGGTTCAAGAGGATTTGAGAGAGAAGGAGTGGAGAATAGAGGACGTTAGGATTATTGCAAGTAATTTTACAAGGAAGAATAGTGGGAAGAAGATCAAGAGGAAGAAGGAGAACATCATGGTTGGGGAATTTGAGAGACACGACAATCACCAAAAAATTAAACCGAAAGAATCTCTTCCCTATGACATTATGGGTCATCTAAACTGTTGTAAGTTATTTGTAATTTATTGCCCGACGCGATGTCACAAATTGTCCAAAGCGTATGAGTTGGAATCAATTGCCTGAATAGAAATTGCTTCATTTGTTTGATTTTTGGTTAGTCCAGTCTGATTCTCAGTGCAGATTAGGCGAGGTTCTGGTTTGAGGATTGGTGAGAACTCACAAGATCAAGATGCATCAAGTGTCCTGTAGACGAGCAAGCATGTCTGTCAAGTTTGCCTTCAATCAAAATTTTTCACAATGACGAAAAAGACCTCTCTGTTGCAAGACACTGGAGGAAGTAGGAAGTATAATGACGTTAAACTTGCTTTCTCTCTCTCTCTCTCTCTAAAAAGGTTTGATAGAGGGACCTGCTAACCCAGCCCTTTCCGAGAATGAACCTTATCTGTTCATGATAAAATCCGCCCCGGGCGGGAATCGAACGCTCGACCTAGCGCTTACAAAGCAGCCACACTACCCTCCAACCTACCTATATAGACTGGCTGATATCAAGTTTGATATTGATACCTAGGTATGCTACTGGAATTGGCTTGACTATCACGTCAATGATATCAGGTCCGCCTGTCAGGTCTAACTGATAGTGAGTAGCTGACCCTACAAGATCAAAATGACTGACAAGCCTGCTTGATCGTCTACAGGACCCTTTAGAACCATTTGATATTATTGATGTGGGATTCGGTTTGATCTGTCAGCTGAGAGATGCAACCTGTGAGATATCGAGTGCCAGGGAGGGCAATACTTG
>NW_007387009.1:0-2257 GCF_000475195.1 Diaphorina citri
CTGCCCAACCTGACAGATCTGAGCACAGTGGAGACGCCCAGCCTGCCCAACCCGCTAGATCTAAACACAACAGAGACGCCCAGCCCAACAGATCGGAGCACAGCAAAGACGTCCAGCCTGCCCAGCCCGACAGATCTAAGCACCGTGGAGACGCCCAGCCTGCCCAACCCGACAGATCGGAGCACAGTGGAGACGCCCAGCCTGCCCAACCCGCCAGATCGGAGCTCAGCAGAGACGCCCAGTCTGCCCAACCCGACAGATCTGAGCACAGTGATGACGCCCAGCCTGCCTAACCCGACAGATCTGAGCACAGTGGAGACGCCCAGCCTGCCCAACCCACTAGATCGAAACTTAACAGAGACACCCAGCCCGACAGATCTGAGCACAATGGTGACGCCCAGCCTGCCCAATCCGCCAGATCTGAGCACAGCAGAGACGCCCAGCGTGCCCAGCCCGACAGATCGGAGCACAGTGGAGACGCCCAGCCTGCCCAACCCGCCAGATCTGAGCACAGCAGAGACGCCCAGCGTGCCCAGCCCGACAGATCGGAGCACAGCAGAGACGCCCAGCGTGCCCAGCCCGACAAATTAGAATAAAGGTTGAACCCATTACAGTAAATTGTTTCATCTATGTACTTATCCTAAAGCCTATTTATTTGCTTTGCTTTCTGATTACAGAAATGGTGCTAAGTCCAACAGTAAACAGAGGCCTAAAACACAAGGTGAGTTTCCAACCAATAGAATTGAGCTTTTATTGGAGGGATAGATGGAGGGAGAGAGAGAAAGAGAGAGAGAGGGGGAGAGAGAGGGGAGAGAGAGAGAGGGAGAGAGAGAGAGAAGGGGAGATATTGAGGGAAAGAGGATGTGAGAGTGTTAAAAAGAACGCATATAACACCCCCTAATAAAATTCATAAAAGTCAGGATGAATGCCCTATTAATTTTATTACTTTGACACATTGACTTCCACTGTCCCACTAAGAGACAAAGGTCTCATTTTCACAAACCCTCCTCTCCCTTGTTTCCTGATTAGATTCCCAGTGGTCAAATAATCGCCTGCGAATCAGAAGGTCTTGGTTCAAATCCCAGTCAAGGCTGTAATTTTATGGTTGAAATTCTGACAATAACACCAAGTTTGTCCAGTAGCAGACTTAGGCTTGCACGCCAGAGGTCTCGTGTTCGATTCCATGCGGTGTCGAAGTTTTTCTGCTTTTTTTCTAAGATAGGATTTCAGGGTGCATTTAGCTGTTATTACTCTTTTGTCAAACTTCTATTAGCAACGTGTTAACTAAGGCAAAAGGTTAAAATAGCTTTCGATAGCATCCAAATATCACATTTATTGAGACATAATGATTTTGGATTAAATTTCCTTCCCGTAGAACTATTTCGTTTTACAAAGGACCAAGAAATGTGGAAAATAAAAGGTTTTTTTCGATTTCTGAAAAATTCAATTTTTTGACATACTCACCTTTTGATCTAGGTGTGCGCACTGATCTAGGGCAACCTATGTGGCCGAGTGGGCTTGCATCACTCTAGGCTTGCATCCCGGAGGTTTCTAATTCGATCCCGAGTCGAAGTTTTTCCAGCCCTTTGTTTGACTTGCACAACGGAGTTTCTGGGTTCGACTCCCGCCAGGGTCGAAGTTTTTCCAGCCCTGTGCTACGAATACGGGGAGCACCCAGGCTGGCTTTCCCCGGCCCGGCTGAGGATCATATTTATGAACCAAACACTGGCTTTCAAGCTACATTTGAGCATCAAGTCCAAACATCTGATTGCGCAAAATTGGTTTCAGTCTGACTTGAGAGCGAGATTATTATTATTATTTCTTTTTTTTAGAATCTCATAGGACACAGAAGTTTCTGAACTGTAAGAAGTAAGGTAGGTAGATTTAGCACAGCTCATGTTTTGTGATGGTATGATGTACTAGGTCGTGTTACGTTAATTAACCGCAATGTTGTTTTAATTGTTATCTTCTAACTGACATCATTGCTCTCGCATCATAAATGTATCATTTGTACTCTTATGCCGAGCCACTCGCGTTTAGACCGCGGTCTATCACACGGTCTGAGCATGAATGGCTGGCATTACACACCGACCTCAGTGGTGTAGTGGTTAGCATTTACCTTAATATATTCACTAATAGGGTAAGTGTACCATTTATTCGCCCACCTAAAAAACGTACTATTTATTGGCCCATCTGTACCATACGCCACATAAGTCTGAACTGGACGAACTTTTTCAAGATCCAATTTCATCAAAAG
>NW_007387010.1:0-2257 GCF_000475195.1 Diaphorina citri
GTCATTATACGCTCTAGTAGTGAAGTTAGTTCAGAGACCAGTATCGGATTTTGAGGTCTGTTATGATTGGGTTCTAGGACTTCTAGGTCCATAATAAAATTGTCTGTGGAAAAACATGCAAAGAAGCGGTTAGGAATAGTGCCATGTTGTCATGCTTTGAGACAACATGAGGGTAAAGAAAGCACATCTAATCTACTACCCTCTCTATGAACAACATACTTCAGAGTTGAGACCTTGGCTTCCTAAAGTTTGAAATCCTCTTATTGAGTAATATAGACTCATTAAGGAGTTAAGGACAGATTAAAAGATACAAGTTACTTCCAGCTTGTCACAGATTTTCCGAAAACTCCAATGGGTCGTACTTAGCTTCAGGGGATTTTCCTTGGGTTTCATACAATCTTCAATGGCATAAAGTCGATTTCCTCAAAATCAATCAATTAGTCCACTCAAAAAACGGTCCAAATCTACAAGTCAACTCTAAAAGCTGTCCAAAATCGACAAGCCCCTTTCTTCTATCCCAGTGGTTCTCAAACTTTTTTTGGCCGCGGAGCACCAAGCAACTGCTGTAAACTCTACGGAGCACCCCCCCCCCTCCCCCTCGTTTCCTTCGTCAAAATTTCCCTCCTCCGCTTCCCTCACCGTAAAAAATCCCTTCTCCGTCAAATATCCCTTCCTTGCAGGTTGCTATGGAGGAACATTTTCCCTTTTCAAAGGCACAGTTTGCCCTATGAGGGAAATTTGGGTCAGTATTGTGCTTGGTGTCTTTGAACTTTGAAGGTTGCCTGGGCTAGCATTTACAGGCGATGGGGTGTGGGCTGGTTGTAGAAGGCTGTGCTATGAGTTATGAGTGTGGCTCTCAAGGGGTTTCTATGAGTCAGTCATTTAGCCAGGTCCTCGCTGACTGACTCATTACTCATTACCTCGTTAGTTATTATGGCTGTGGCTGTATCCGTTTGATATTCTGTTGTTTTCCCCGGTGATTAGAGACATCAGAGGCACATAAAAAAATAGAGAATTATCTTCTGTGTAGACACGTAGACAGGATCTTCAAATTTGTTCATGAAGTTTCCACGAAATATCTCATTACCTCGTTAGTTATTATGGCTGTAGCTGTATCCGTTTGATATTCTGTTGTTTTCCCCGGTGATTAGAGACAGGGGCACTTAAAAAAATAGAGAATTATCTTCTGTGTAGACAGGATCTTCAAATTTGTTCATCAAGTTTCCACGAAATAACTAGTACTTTATCAGGAATTTGAGACTTTTCTTAGCCAGCCTAGTTAATTTGGAGTTAAGCGCGTCTATCTTTTCTTTTTCAAAGAGGTTTGACAGAGGAACTGTAACTGCTATGGTCTTATCGTCCCGAAATCGAAGAGAGAAGGAAGACAGGATAGGAGAAAGCCAGCCGTTCCGAGAACGAACATAAAATCCGCCCCGGGCGGGAATCGAACTCGCGGTCTAGCGCTTACAAGGCAGACGCACTACCAACTAAGCTAACTAGGCTGGCAACGCGTCTGTCTTGTAAGCATCTTGTAAGCACTAGGCCGCGGGTTCGATTCCCGCCCGGGGCGAAACATTGTTGATATTGAAACCGTTCCAAAGTCAATCATCTATACCAGAGTGAGTCTCTTAATATTAGAACGTCTCTTTGAATTGTTTGTCTTGAGGTCAAAACCTAGGGCGACCTTCAGATCACACAAAGACTTCAGGATTGCATGTGGATATTGGAACAAGAATTCAAGGGGAATCTGCATAAAGTTGACAAACAGGGTGAACTGGGAAACCGTCTGGGGGTAATTTAGGGTTAGGTGGTAGAGAACGTCTCGGGCGTAAAATAATATAGTATAATAGCTATCATATAATTATTTTGAATTTTATATAGAAATTGACCATTGTACAATGTACTTCAATGTAATGTATTTTATGTGCAAATAAAACATATTCTATTCTATTCTATTCGCCTAGTAGGCTCCTAGAGGCGTTTTACCCTCCATATTAATCTATTAACCCTCACCCAGCCTAAGTGGGGCTGGAAAAAGTCATAATCCCGCGATTGCCCAGATGGTTGCCCATCCGGATAACATGAACCAACTTACCAACCGCACGCCAAGACACCTAAGGGTTAAAATTCAAGATTGTCACCTTCTGAGTCAGAAATTTTGACCCTCTAATATAGTTCTAGTAGCACACCACGTTTTTACATAACTCCGTCTCCGTACAAGTTTACAAGAGTCCGTACTATAGAGCAGCGGTTCTCA
>NW_007387011.1:0-897 GCF_000475195.1 Diaphorina citri
TTGAAAACTAAAAAGGATCCCTTATTTCAATTGAATCGACCTGTCCTATAGGATAGAACGATAATGGCTATGTGTGTAGCTTGTGTGTATGTAATTTCAATTATTAAGATAATGATAATGCCAGCCTGACTTTGCACCATCTAAACCAGGGGTTCTTAACCTTTTAGAAATCTCTTTCTACGTTTCTACCTTGCAAGTTTCCATTGAAAACTAAAAAGGATCCCTTATTTCAATTGAATCGACCTGTCCTATAGGATAGAACGATAATGGCTATGTGTGTATGTAATTTCAATTATTAAGATAATGATAATGCCAGCCTGACTTTGCACCATCTAAACCAGGGGTTCTTAACCTTTTAGAATTGGCGGACCACTATTGATAAACCAAAAATCTCGCGGACCACTTGAGATTATGTATGTTTGTATGTATATGCAATCAATTGTACATTGTACACGCTATGTGACAATGGGTAGGTATGTATTAGAGGACCTATATCTACCTGTAGGAAAAGAAATAGAAAATGAGAAAAATTAACATTATTATTTATTTATTTTTTTGTTTGTTGAGAAAAACAATTTTTTTATTGTATAAAATTAAGGTATGTTATATAAAATAGAGACACGATGACTTTTTCCTTACTCACCTCTCGCGGACCACCTGAAACCTTCTCGCGGACCACTAGTGGTCCACGGACCATAGGTTAAGAATGGCTGATATAGCTCATCCTAGTCATCCTTCATCAAATCGTCATCGTTAGTGAAAACAGTAAACGCACAGAGTTATAACAGCACATTGATTCTAAAGGTCCGTTCCGACTTGTGAGTTTCATCCGATTTTTTTCCGAATGTCCTGTAGGCAATGTAATTTAAATGAGAGTGTTCCCACTACACACGACAC
>NW_007387011.1:922-2381 GCF_000475195.1 Diaphorina citri
GCGCGGCCCGATTATTGGTAATTGTTAAAACATCATTTGGTAACTAAATCTCATATCGGCATCTGTAAATTATTTAATTTTGCGAATTCCTCTCACTTTTAGGTTTCCTCCTCTTTCTATTCTCTGGCAGGTCCTCCTCCGTCTGTCAGGGCACACTCTTGAACATCATGTTTGTTTACATAGAGTTTGTATCTTCTAAAAGAGTACAGTAAGATACAAGGTGAGATAAACAACTGAACACTGGCTGGAGACCATCAAAACCGTGTATGCTAGGACCTTCCAAAAAAGGCCACCCAAAAAAAAAAAAAAAAAAAAAAAAAAAAAAAAAAAAAAAAAACAACAACAACACACAGATTGTGTTATAATAAAGAGGTAGGTACATAATATTATGAGCTTCTCACTTCTCATGAATAACCCTCATGAACAATATTAAATAGCATATGTCAATGTTCCACACTTTCAAGTATGTGTAAGTCTAATTGGTAAGAGCAGAGATGTTGCAAATAAATAATCAGAGAAATAGGATAATAAGAACCTTAAAGCATGTGTCCCTTAAAAGTAGGGTTGGGACATCGACATCGATGTTTTGAAAACATCGATACATCGGAACAAAAACATCGATGTCAACATCGATGTTTTTCTTTCGATGGAAACATCGAACATCGATGTTTTATTTTTCGATGTTCGATGTTTTTGAAGACCACAGATAAGTCTGTGGTATTATTAGAAAAAGTCTGTGGAAAGGACTTTCTTTTGTTTACAAGTTTACATTATTTTGTCCCGCTTCATATTTTACAATATTTTTGTGAGTTTGAAATTTTGAATAGCTTAATATGGAAAATAATTCTTTTTGAACTATGAAGGTTTAAATTAAACAAGGACTTTTGAGACATACTGTATAGACTGTGTAGGTATTGAGTGGATCCCTAAGCTATAATACCGAAAATCCGAAAAACATCGAAATCCCGATAATATCGATCATCGATGTTTTTGATTACGATACATCGGGTACTCGATATATCGAAGTTTAAAAACATCGATGTATCGAACATCGATGTTTTCGTCTCGATGTCCCAACCCTAGCCTGATAATATTTTGCACCTTCTTAACTAAAGAGACAGGCCAGCCCAGCTCGCTTGAAGGGTAGAGCGCCTTGTAAGTGATTTAAGAACAACTAGTGGTGGACCCGTCCTTTGTACGGGATCAGCGTGGCATAAGAGTCATAACTTTGAGGTGCTGCCATTTTGAATCGGCATGGAATATGACAAATTTAAATAGCCTATGTCACCCTCAGTACTCTTCTCAAGAACCACAAAAAATTTCATCAAAATCGGTCAAGCCGTTTTTTCGTGAAAAGAGGACAACAAAAAGTCCATCGGGGTAACAGCGCCGTAACAGACAGACATACATGTACATGTTTCTGTGTATGCAATATGCAACAATTTAGTCAAATTTCGCG
>NW_007387012.1:0-2257 GCF_000475195.1 Diaphorina citri
GGTGCTGGGTCAAAGAGAGAATAATCTCTGGTGGACCAAAAAGTTTCAAGAAATAATAATAATAATAATATACCAGAAGTTGGAAGAAAATACATCTTTTTTACGAATAGATTATCCAGTTCTCCAATGTCCACCCTGTATGTACATTAATATGAACTCTATTTGACCTGGTGCATCCTGTATACATTAGTATGATCTTTAATGTATTGTGTAAATGGTGTGTGTGTGGGTTTTCAAACAATATTGTTTATTTTATTACATAACATTACATAGGTACTTTATTACATACACAATACAGGGAGTATAACAAACTCTTAGAAGTGAATTGGTTTTTTTTTTTTTCGAATTAGGCGCTTTAACACTTTTGTGATAAGGTCAAAAGAGAGGTAATATTTTTCTTCTATCTACACATCTAGCTTTAACACATTTTGTACCATGGTCAAATGTGTGGAGCAAAGTCGGGGTACCTGAAAAAAAAAAAAAAAAAAAAAAAAAAAAAAACAAAACACACAAAAAAAAAAAAAAATACACCAACCCCCCCCTCTAAAAAAAAAAAAAAAAAAAAAAAACATACACACACATAAAAAAAAACATGTACCTAGACCTACCTATCACATAGTTGGATATCTCGGTTATTCTAGGGATTAAAAAAAAAAATCTGGGGAACTTTTCGTAGCCCTTGGCCTGTACTATTCGCCATTTTCGGCTTGACATAGCTTTGTGATACACCCTGTATACTTTATTACATACACAATATACTTTATTACATACAATGGAATATTTCCACATGGGGAAGCACATTATTAATTGTGCTTACTGGACAATAATACATTAGGGGTGAGTGGGAACAGCACATATCATTCTCACTGAATTAGTCAGCAAGTCAAACAGTTTTTCCTTGACCACTGTGCTATCAAGGTTAAAGATTTGTACATGAAAGAGTACATTCGAGCTGGGTCAACACAAGGCGGGGGGGGGTCCTGGGCCAACTTGGTCATCCCCTAAATAAAGCCCTGTTTACTGTTTATTTTCCCTCAAACTTACCTTTACTCCTTCCTAACTCATACCTTTAGTATTATATTTCTCTAATTTTCTTTCCCTCTCCCACTCTCCCATTATTTATCTATTCCTTTATTTTACTTTCTCCCTAGTTTTACCTAATACTAGTCTCTTCTTTCTCTCTCCTTATGTTTAGTTATGTTCCTTCGTTTCCCTTCCTCCTCCTAAAGTCGGGGTACCTGAAAAGAGGTGGAATCAGAAACTGTAATAGGGAGAGAAAGAGAGAGAAGGGAAGAGAGAAAAAAAATGAGAAAGAAAAGAGAAAATACGAGAAGAAAAGAAGAGAAAGAGGAGAGGAAAACGAATAAAATTTGAAGCGAAAATGAAGAGAAAAGTAAAAAGAAGAGAAATTACAAGAGAGAGAGAGAGAGAGAGAGAGAGAGTTGGTACAAGTGTTAGAATGAAAAAAATGTAGGAGTTAGATAAAAAAAGTGTATTAGAGAGAAAAATAGATATAAAAGGAATTGAGAAAATGAAGGTAAAAAAAGGGAAAGACAGGGAGAGAGAGAAGGGATACATAGTAAACAGGTGAACACAGATCTAGTGTTAGAGTACAGCCTGAAAGAGACATCTCCACTAATTTACTGCTCTGCATATTGCATACCTAAAATAAAAACAGGCGTTCATACAATTTTTCGTTCAGAAGTGTAGATACTCCCGGTCTAACTACCTCTCCCTCCCCTTCCATTCCTCATTCTCTCTCTCCCCCTCATTTGGTGGTCTCTCTCTCTCTCTTTCTCCTTCATTTGGTGGTCTCTCTCTCTCTCTTTCTCCTTCATTTGGTGGTCTCTCTCTCTCATTTTGTGGTCTCTCTCTCTCCTTCATTTGGTGGTCTCTCTCTCTTTCTCCTTCATTCTTTCGCTCTCACTCCTTGCTTTAGACTTTAGAGGTCTCTCTCTCTTTCTCCTTCATTTGGTGGTCTCTCTCTCTTTCTCCTTCATTCTTTCGCTCTCACTCCTTGCTTTAGAGGTCTCTCTCTCTCCCTCTCCTTCCTTCGGCCTCTTCTTTCCATTCGACATTTCTCTAATCTTCGGAATTTCTCTTCCTCTTCCTCCTCCTTCTCTCCTCCCCTCCCTTCCTCTCTCCTCCTATAACCCTCTATTTAGATAAAGTACACAAAGTGCCAGCCTAGTTAGCTTAGTTGGTAGTGCGTCTGCCTTGTAAGCGCTAGGCCGTGGGTTCGATTCCCACCCGGGGC
>NW_007387013.1:0-2257 GCF_000475195.1 Diaphorina citri
TTTTCAGTCTCATTCTGGCAGGATAGACAAGGTATATTCTATTCTATACCGTTATTAAACAGATCTGTTACACCCTGTACACATGAGTACACACCTGGGACGTACAGGTATTCTGCCCTGCTAAAAAAGAGGGCAGTAAATCCAAAATTTGACATTTTGAGTTATATATCTATACCCACGTATTTTTATGCGTAGAATTCAAAAAACGCATCAAAAACAGGCTACGAAATGCATGGGGTATTCAGAAGGAACATGGAAAGGCAAGAGGGATTTAGAAAAAAGGAAAAGGAAACTGATTTGTTTTCTCCTCGTGAAAAAGAAGAAAATAGATAATACAACATGTATAGCAGTCATATACATATGAAGAGAACATTGTTTCATAAATACAGACATACGGAAGACAAGTTCTATTCTCTGGTGGAAAAAAAAATGTCCGAAGCAAAAAAGTGACAGACTACGTAAAAACGTCACTTTACATTTCAATGAATCCTCTTTTTCTCTCTCTCTCTCTTTCCCTCCTTATCCTTTTCTTACTTCTCTCTCTCTCCTTTCTTTTTCTGTCTCATTGCTGTCAACATGCGAATGATTTGGTCTGGTGAGAGATGGAAAAATTCTAATCCCTCTCTCTTTTCTTTAAATTTTCCTACCTCTATTATTTTTCAATTTTTCTCTTTATTCATCTTCTGCAGGCACTCTTTCGAATACAGGTTTTTATTTTCAATGTCTTCAGAATATAGTTTTTTCTCTTCTAAGTATGGTTTGTCGACCGGTAGCTTCTTTGTATCTCTCTTTTGACCCCTTTTCGTCGATGAAGGCCGGATCAAACGCCGGATAGGTTTGATCTCGGCTCCAGCTTACCGCTTAACCAGATTCTCAATAGTGAAATAGTGATCATGCCGTTTTGGTATTTCCATTTGTTCCATTACACTTTCTTCGTTAATTGTTCCATCTAACAGAACGAGTAGTACTTTGCTTAGATGATAGCGTGATTGTTCCGTAGTTTGGTTTCATAATAGCTGTTCCTTGATCCTCCGTGTAACAATTAAATGAAGAAAGTTCAATTCGTACTTGGTACCAGAATAATTCTTACTATTACTAAGTAATATTACTGAAATAAAAATACCTAATGGAACTATCAGATAGGTACACTATGTACGAATCTTACGATTAAAGAGAAATTAAGTTGAAAGTTGTAAAAAATGGTGATGCCAGAATCGTTAGGGTTTGTACATACGTTGTTGGATATTTCCATGTCTTTGAATGCATGCATAACGTAATTTCATTGTTACATACCTCTGAAATTCTGAATCCATAAGGTAATTGTTGCGTATACGAACTGTATGGGTGAATGATATTTTGATATGTACTACGTATGTTTTTATCAGTTTCAATATTATTTATGGAACTCTAATTGCATCTATTCATAGAAAAAAGAGGGAAACACGGTTCAAGCAAGTTTCGAGTGGTACGTACCATTATTGTTCGACTTGTCTATGGACAGAATACAAGTGCTAACTATGTTGGATGCTACGATCTTGTAACTTGTACTCAGAAACAATTTAGACAATAACATGATACTCGTTAGCTATCTGTTTTTCTAATAGACTGAGAGAGATGTATACAGGGTGGTCCAAACCGAGGTAAAGTTCAAATTTGCGTTATTTTCCGTGTTCTGGGCAAATTTGGAGAAGACCTTTTAGCTTTAGAAGTATTGAAAAAATTCGATCAAAGCAAAATTCAATTTAGATGAAAGAAAAGGAAAACAAGTTGTGCGCTATACTATAAATAATTTTTTTCATTTTTTTCTCTTCCGTGAGAAGTAATCACTAGGCGATTTGACTTGGAGCTTTATTGTTGAGAGATCAGGTTCCCAAATATGAGAGTAATGATAAAACAGCTCTATACCTCAGCTGGGATTGAAGCTGGGGCCTCTCGCTTACCAGGCCAATGTTCGACATAATTATCCTCGAAATTGCCATCATACTTGTTTAGTTACAGTTGTTACAAATACAGTTGTTATAAATACAGTTGTTATAAATAAGACCTTGTTTAGACTGCGGGAGTAAAGGGAATTTTCAGTCTCATTCTGGCAGGATAGACAAGGTATATTCTATTCTATACCGTTATTAAACAGATCTGTTACACCCTGTACACACGAGTACACACCTGGGACGTACAGGTATTGTAGTCAATCCAGACTTACCTGGCCAAGCGATCTATCCTTTCTCTTCCGAGATTTTTTGACTCGGACAGATAT
>NW_007387014.1:0-2256 GCF_000475195.1 Diaphorina citri
AAACATTGGTTCTTAGGATTATTGAGATATGTATTGGGAAAAATCCTACAATGCTGCAGTGAGCACCAAAGTTGTGACTTAATAACACAAAGAAATTGCATTTACATTTACAAATCAGTAATCTTCTAAAGTCTATTACCCAGTAGTAGCATTTTCATCAGAAACACTATAGTTCTCAAATTACCAGCCTAGTTAGCTTGGTTGGTAGCGCGTCTACCTTGTAAGCGCTAGGTCGAGGGGTTTGATTCCCGCCCGTTGCGGATTTTATCCTGATGGGATAATGTTCGATCTCGGAACGGCTGGCTTTCTCCTATCCTGTCTTCCTTCTCTCTTCGATTTTGGAGCGATAAGACCTTAGCAGGTACAGTTCCCTCTGTCAGACCTCTTCAGTTTCAGTAGTTGTTTTGGAGACCATTTGGAAACCCAGAGATACTCTGTACGGGTCTATGGAGTCCCTATTAAAAATCTATGAAGTCCTCATTGAAGGTCTATGTAGACCCCATTGAAAATCTATGGAGTCCCCATTGAAGGTCTATGGAGTCCCCATTGAAAATCTTTGGAGTCCCCATTGAAGGTCTATGGAGTCCCCATTGAAAATCTATGGAGTCCCCATTGAAGGTCTATGGAGTCCTCATTGAAGGTCTATGGAGTCCCCATTGAAGGCCTATGGAGTCCCCATTGAAGGTCTACGGCCCATTGAAAATCTATGGAGTCCTCATTGAAGGTCTATGAAGTCCTCATTGAAGGTCTATGGAGTCCCCATTGAAGGTCTATGGAGTCCCCATTGAAAGTCTATGAAGTCCCCATTGAAAGTCTATGGAGTCCCCATTGAAGGTCTACGAAGTCCCCATTGAAGTTCTATGGAGTCCCCATTGAAGGTCTATGGAGTCCCCATTGAAGGTCTACGGAGTCCCCATTGAAGGTCTATGGAGTCCCCATTGAAAGTTCTTTAAGTCCTCATTGAAGGTCTATGTAGACCCCATTGAAAATCTATGGAGTCCCCATTGAAGGTCTATGTAGACCCCATTGAAGGTCTATGGAGTCCCCATTGAAGGTCTACGGAGTCCCCATTGAAGGTCTACGGAGTCCTCATTGAAGGTCTATTGGAGTCCCCATTGAAAATCTATGGAGTGCCCATTGAAGGTCTATGGAGTCCCCATTGAAGGTCTATGGAGTCCCCATTGAAAGTTCTTTAAGTCCTCATTGAAGGTCTATGTAGACCCCATTGAAGGTCTATGGAGTCCCCATTGAAGGTCTACGAAGTCCCCATTGAAGGTCTATGGAGTCCCCATTGAAAATCTATGGAGTCCCCATTGAAGGTCTACGGAGTCCCCATTGAAGGTCTACGGAGTCCTCATTGAAGGTCTATTGGAGTCCCCATTGAAAATCTATGAAGTCCTCATTGAAGGTCTATGTAGACCCCATTGAAGGTCTATGTAGACCCCATTTAATGTCAGATGTAATTGATAAATTTAAACTCTATGACGTTCCTTGTATCATATGTGGTGACTTGAATATTAATTATTTAGTTACGTCTCGACCAAAAACTCTCCTTTCGGATATGTTAAACTCGTCTCAAATGATAAACTTAATTGAAAAACCAACTAGAGGAAATAATTCGATTGACTATATGATAATAAGCAAAATCATTGAGAATAGTGTACTTAAGTGTGATGTGTATGAATTGCACATATCTGATCATATGGCACAAATATTACACGTTAAAATGAGGATGAAGCCTAAATTTGAGACTAAAATTATAAAGAAGAGGAATTTGTCTGATGAAAACCACGGAAGAATGTATAATAGGTTAAAATGAGGATGAAGCCTAAATTTGAGACTAAAATTATAAAGAAGAGGAATTTGTCTGATGAAAACCACGGAAGAATGTATAATAGTCTTAACAGTTATCTCCAGGCCCAACTACAAAATAAAGATGATAATGATGATGATAATAATAATTTTGAAAGAATGTATAATAGTCTTAACAGTTATCTCCAGGCCCAACTACAAAATAAAGATGATAATGATGATGATAATGATTTTGAAAAGGCGATTAAAACTTGTGTTGAAATTTGTAATAAAGATTACCCTATCAATATTAAAAAAATTAAAATTAATCCAGACAAAATAATTTTGAAAAGGCGATTAAAACTTGTGTTGAAATTTGTAATAAAGATTACCCTATCAATATTAAAAAAATTAAAATTAATCCAGACAATAGAAAAATTAAATACAAATGGAATAATGATGGAA
>NW_007387015.1:0-2256 GCF_000475195.1 Diaphorina citri
ACTAAAAACTGACCATCGAAAATTTGACCCGATTACATTACTTTCCTTCCTATAGGATAAGGAAAGTAAAAAGTGGAACAAAATATAGGGGGACAAAACAAAGTGGAACGTGGAACACAAAAATGAAACAATTGGTTAAATTTTGAATGTAGGCTCCAGGGACCTCAAAACGTGTTTTGGCGCTAAAAACTCATCATCGAAAAAATTTTCGAATCAAAAAGTGAGAATGTGACAAAATGAGGGGAAAAACTCAAAATGGACTCAATAACCAAACAAACTCAAAATAAACTATGTTCAAGACTCCGAGAATATCTTGTTCAAACTACCAGAAAAAGACTTCCGTAAATTTCTTATTTCTGGAGAGGTAATTTTTCACTCAATTTATGGACGGAGGAATTACCAAACCCTAAGAGCAAATAAAATACCAGACACCCACAGACCTGGCTCCCAGACTTGATAAAATATCACAATACCTTACAACTGCCAGAACTCAGAAGAAGTCTGAAAAGTCCCATAACCTAACTACAAATGAACAAAACACTTCCGTAAATTTCTCAGAGGTACTTTTTCTCTCAATATGGACGGGGGAACAACCGAACCCTAAGAGCAAATAAAATACCAGACACCCAAAGACCTGGCTCCCAGACTTGATAAAATATCACAATACCTTACAGCTGCCAGAACTCAGAAGAAGTCTGAAAAGTCCCATAACCTAACTACAAAAAATGAACAAAACACTTCCGTAAATTTCTCAGAGGTACTTTTCAACTCAATACGGACTGGGGAATAACCAAAGAGCAAATAAAATACCAGACAGACCTGGTGTGCTGGGATGCACTTAAAATTTACACTCCCCATAAAACACGTTTATTATAATCTATGGGACAGAATTAAAATTCAAATTCAAACCCATAAAACATCCCCTTCCATTCCTGCCTCCCATGTCTGTGTACCATCATACTTTCCCTCTCCATCAGCTCTCCCTCTCCCTCCCTCCCATGTCTGTGTACCATCATACTTTCTCTCTCCATCAGCTCTCCCTCTCCCTCCCTCCCATGTCTGTGTACCATCATACTTTCTCTCTCCATCCCTCGCTTCGTCCTCCGACCTTTTCTGTCTCTCTCTCTCCCTCCCTCTGACTTTGCCTGTCTGTATCATCATACTTTCTCTCTCTCTCTCTCTCTTTCTCTCTCGACATCTCTTTTTCTCTCTCCACTCCCTCCCGTCTCTCTCTCTCTCTCTCTCTCTCTATCCTTCCTCTGACTTTGCCAGTCTGTATCATCATACTTCTGGATCTCTCTCTCTCCTTCTCTCCCTCCAATTATCCTGTATCATCATACTTTCTCTCTCTCTCTCTCTCTCTCCCTCTCTCTCTCTCTCTCTCTCTCTCTCTCTCTCTCTTTCTCTTTCTCCTTGCCTCTGACTTTGCCTGTCTGTAATATCATCATACTCTCTCTCTCTCTATCTATCTATCCTTCCCTCTGACTTTGCCTGTCTCTCTCTCGACATCTCTTTTTCTCTCTCCACTCCCTCCCTCCCGTCTCTCTCTCTCTATCCTTCCTCTGACTTTGCCAGTCTGTATCATCATACTTCTGGATCTCTCTCTCTCTCTCTCTCTACGTACCATCATCCTTTTACCTGCCTTACCTCTCTTCTCTTATCTTTCTCTTCCTCTCTCTCCCCTTTTACCTCTTGTACGTCTCTTTCGACACTTGTTCCTCTGTCTCTTTCGCTTTTTATCACCTCTTTCTGTCGGTCTCTCTCTCCATTTTCACTCCTCTCGGTAGAAATTGGGTTCAGATGACCTTCTTAATAAGGGTTGGTTCAGTGAACAAATTAGGTACCTAACACTAAAGATGTTACTTAATAACAACATAGAAACTCAATAGATACAAGATAGAATTTTGAAATTCAATACAAGATATTAGAAATGTAAAAGTACAAGATAGAAATTCAAGGTAGAAATTGGATTCAGATGACCTTCTTAATAAGGGTTGGTTCAGTGAACAAATTAGGTACCTAACACTAAATTCGAAATTTTAATGATGACATTATTATAGAAGATAGAAGTTAATTTTATTGAAGCACCTAATACCTTTCTAATTAGCTAATGATTAATGAAATAATGACACAAGTTTGAAATAAATTAATTAGTGGATGTCTTAGTTGGAGTAGGAATTTAGGAATATGAGAAAAGGAACTTAATTCTACCCTTTGACAGGATGGGCTAGAATGGCTAGATGTACAGTTTTACAG
>NW_007387016.1:0-2256 GCF_000475195.1 Diaphorina citri
TGAACCGATGATCCTGGATTACGAAACCTAGATCTTGACCGCAGTGCACTGATGAAGATAACAATGTTTTATTTTGTAATTTTCATCAGTGCACTGCGGTCAAGATCTAGGTTTCGTAATCCAGGATCATCGGTTCAACAGCAAGGTGTTTGATGTAGGAGTGATGAAATATGAAGGTTTCATAATTTGGGATGAATGGTTCGATGGTGGTTGATTATGTGAAAGATGGTTTATTTTTTAGGATCTTACTTAGTTCGTGGATAAAGTCCAATCAGTGAGATATTTAGAAGCAGGGGGAAGTTTCGCCTTAAATTGACGTTTTTTTTTATATATATCAGTACTTTTTTTGTGGAGGCCAACTCTTGACGTTAATTTTTTAACACGAAGTGTTTTTTTGGGGTACACTAATACACTATCCAATGTGAATCTTTTTTCCAATTATGAAAAGACATTGTCATTCATCGTTTTAACCACGAAAATTGTTATAGCGGATACAGATACCTGCGTCACCTACCTACGTGGTGATTAAGAAAAGTGAGTAAGGGTAATAAAAATGCTTTCGTGTCAATTCAGACGTTCAAATTTCTTCTCAAATGAATGTTGTGTAGTTAGTATATTTTCAGGTATAAATGTATCATAATTGTGATATTGTGAGAATCTTCTTGTGAGCAGGTAGTTTTTATTCGTCCTTCATAATTTGACGAGGATCTTCTTGAAATATTTTGAGGGATGATTTATTAACAAAAGTGAGTAAAGGTAATAAAAATGCTTTCGTGTCAATTCAGACGTTCAAATTTCTTCTCAAATCAATGTTGTGTATTTAGTATATTTTCAGGTATAAATCTATAAATGTATCATAATTGTGAGATTGTGAGAATCTTCTTGTGAGCAGGTAGTTTTTATTCGTCCTTCATAATTTGACGAGGATCTTCTTGAAATATTTTGAGGGATGATTAATTGTTCTCTTCAACAAATCGCAGAATGTTACATTGAAAGAAACAAATCTGAAATGAGAACAGAGAAATGATTAGTTTTCATATCAGTAAATAGGGTTGTTCTCTTCTTCAACAAATCGCAGAATGTTACATTGAAAGAAACAAATCTGAAATGAGAACAGAGAAATGATTAGTTTTCATATCAGTAAATAGGCTGTTGATAACTTAAGAGAGAAGTAAGTAGGAAGGAAAGCGAGAAAATAGAGATTACGGTGGAGGAATACTTATAATGTATATAGATCATTGAATTCGAGAGTTAATATTATGAATAAATAAATTGAAAATAACTTACGCAGAGAAATATATGAATATGGAGTATTGAGACAGGTAGCATTATAATCTAGATCTAGAATGAGTATTGAGAGAGGTAGCATTATAATCTAGATCTCGAATGAGCATCAGCATTATTAGGTAACATTATAATCTAGATCTAGAATGAGCATCAGCATTATTATTTTGGAGGAACGCTATCTGTAAAGAATACTTATATATAGATCATTGAATTCGAGAGTTAATATTATGAATAAATAAATTGAAAATAACTTACGCAGAGAAATATATGAATATGGAGTATTGAGACAGGTAGCATTATAATCTAGATCTAGAATGAGTAATGAGAGAGGTAGCATTATAATCTAGATCTTGAATGAGCATCAGCATTATTAGGTAACATTATAATCTAGATCTAGAATGAGCATCAGCATTATTATTTTGGAGGAACGCTACCTGTAACGAGAGAAAATAAGAAAGTTTTAGCCTGACAAGTCATTGAAAAATCTATCGAGGAACACAAAATCAGGGTTTCAATACCAAATTAAAACTTACTCTAGACACATTATTGAGCAGCAGAATATCTTGGAAGATGAACATCGACACAGTGGTATTGAGACAGGTAGAATGTAGAGTAGACACATTATTGAGCAGCAGAATATCTTGGAAGATGGACATCTACACAGTGGTATTGAGACAGGTAGAATGTAGAGTAGACACATTATTGAGCAGCAGAATATCTTGGAAGATGAACATCTACACAGTGGTATTGAGACAGGTAGAATGTAGAGTAGACACATTATTGAGCAGCAGAATATATTGAAAGATGAACATGACATTTGTTGGATTAGAAATATTAGTAACAGCACTGATCTTATCTGGGTCAATTGTAATACCATTGGCAGAAAAAATATGACCTAGGTGTTGAGACAGGTAGAATGTAGAGTAGACACATTATTGAGCAGCAGAATATCTTGGAAGATGAACATCT
>NW_007387017.1:0-485 GCF_000475195.1 Diaphorina citri
AAGAATAAGAAAGAAGAGTAAGAAGAAGAAGAAGAAGAAGAAGAAGAAGAAGAAGAAGAAGAAGAAGAAGAAGAAGAACCTGCCTCGGTAGCGCAGTGGTCAAGACGCTCGCCTGGTAAACAGGAGGGCGTGGGTTCGATCCCAGCCGAGGCATGGAATTTTATCCTCATCTAGTTGAGATTTTGACCACATAATAATGGAGCTCTAAGGGTTAGGTGGTAGAAAACGCCTCCGACGTTAACCTCGCCTAGTGGTTACCTTCGCCTTCCACTCAAGAGTCTATTATTATAAGATAGGTATTACTTAGTAAACCTGACTGCTTGTCAGAAATTAATACACCGTGTTGGAATTTTCATAACTTGACTCGGACTCAAACCATCATATAAAACATTTGGCAAATCTGAATCTAATTTGATGATCTAATGATATGTAGTTTATAATTAGGTAGTTAAATATTTAATAATAATAATAGTAATAATAACAAT
>NW_007387017.1:1549-2255 GCF_000475195.1 Diaphorina citri
AACAACAACAACAACAACAAGAACAACAACAAGAACAACAACAACAACAACAACAACAACAACAACAACAACAACAACAACAACAACAAGAACAACAACAAGAACAACAACAACAACAACAACAACAACAACAACAACAACAACAACAACAACAACAAGAACAACAACAAGAACAACAACAACAACAACAACAACAACAACAACAACAACAACAACAACAACAACAAGAACAACAACAAGAACAACAACAACAACAACAACAACAACAACAACAACAACAACAACAACAACAACAAGAACAACAACAAGAACAACAACAACAACAACAACAACAACAACAACAACAACAACAACAACAACAACAAGAACAACAACAACAACAACAACAACAACAACAACAACAACAACAACAACAACAACAACAACAACTACAACAACAAGATGAAGAAGAACAAGTAGAATGTGAGGGAGGTAAAGACAAAAAAAGTGTGGATGGGAACATTAGCAGAAGACTGAAAGGAAGGAGAGGAAGACGAAAAAAAGAAGAAGAAATTGAAGAGGGAGAAGAATAAGAAGGAGGAAGAAAAGGATGAAGACGAAGAAGAGCAAGAAGAAGAAGAAGAAGACGAAGAATAAGAAAGAAGAGTAAGAAGAAGAAGAAGAAGAAGAAGAAGAAGAAGAAGAAGAAGAAGAAGAAGAAGAAGAA
>NW_007387018.1:0-2254 GCF_000475195.1 Diaphorina citri
ACAAACGAGTAACGAGAGAGAATTTTCCAAAAAGAAATTGTCCCTCTTACATACTGACCCAGTTGAAAAACGAAGAAAGTTGTCACAAGAGCGCACTGATGCACGTCATGGATCAAAAACGAAAGTGAATACTCAAAACCACCCAGGAGAATTATCACCTAACTATCACATTAATTTGTAGTTGTACATAATGACTAGGTACGAGCCAAATACGAGAATAGAATAGAATATACCTTGTTTATCCTGCCAGAATGAGACTGAAAAGTCCCTTTACCCCCGCAGTCTAAACAAGGTCTTGTATATTTCATAGGTAAAGTTTACAGATAAGTTTATAAACCTTGCTTAACTTAAAAAAAAAAAAAATTGACTGTGGACCAGGGAACAATAGTAATAAAAGTACTCATTTATACATATATAGGGCTAAAAGAGTCCCTTTATCCCAGCAGTGGACTTCTAGTGCTTCTCCTATTATTGCGGTCAAATTCTCAAACAATGACAAACTGACTGTGGACCAGGGAACAATAGTAATAATAAAACTCATTTATATACACATAGGGCTAAAAGAGTCCCTTTATCCCAGCAGTGGACTTCTAGTGCTTCTCCTTATTATTGCGGTCAAATTCTCAAACAATGACAAAGTTCCATACCTCAGCTTGGAATGAACCTCCTGATTGCCTCTTGACCACTATACCACCGGGGCAGTAGTAGATATTGTACCTTACCGCACAATATGGGCAATTGAGGAGCTGGATGCAAAAAGGGCAATATATGAAAATCATCAAACTGAGATATTTAACTTTAAAGATTTTAATTTTTCATCAAAATCCTTGAAAAGTATGTTTACAAAAAACGCTGTAACTCATCTAAAAAAAAGTTATCACTGCAGTTCAAACGCTGGAAGATAGAGCGCACCACGTTCTCTTCAAAAAACCGTTTTACGCAAAAAGGGCAAAAAATCCATATTTCCCTTTTTGCACCCAGCTCCTCAATTGACTGTGGACCACGGTACCGTATTGACCACAGACCATCGCATAACTAGAGAAGACATCAGACATAGCTATTAGGCGGTGAAGTGTGGAATGTTCTAATTAGGTTGTTGCCAATATCTAATAGAGTGTGCGTAGTTCCGATTTTCCCCCTCGTATATATGATTCTTCACACTTTTTCTCTTCTGTCCACCTTGTTTAGCGGTAGACCGGCAAGATGACCAAACGTGGAATATTGTTTCGGTATATCTGTTTAACCCGAAGGCGAAGAATAGAGATAGAGAGTTTTTGCACTGCTAACTTAAGTGACGATAATTGAAACGTAAGACGTAAGTTGACCAAAACTCGATTCTGCACAGGCGCAGAAGGGAATTTTCGTCAAATAATGTTAAACAGTTCAGTTAAGGGGACGCTAATTTTGATTACAAAATCTCCCTATTTACTTTCCGTATTCGTGAGATAGGAATAGTACCTATTACGAGTATTCTATCTCTCAAATTCTTTGTGATAAAGCAGAGCTTTTTCACAAATTTTGTGGATATCACAGCATTACCAAGGCCCTAATTTGCATTCAATCTCCATATTTCAATGATCTTTTTACACTGGTAATACCGTCACTGGTCGCTACTCGATTAAAGTAGCTACTCAATTGTCCTCAGGAGGCTGAGTGCACCCCTGTTTACTTTCCGTGCTCGTGAGATAGGAATAGTACCTATTACGAGTATTCTTTCTCTCAAATTCTTTGTGATAAAGCAGAGCTTTTTCACAAATCTTGTGGATATCACAGCATTACCAAGGCCCTAATTTGCAATCAAACTCCATATTTCAATGATCTTTTTACACTAGTATATATCTATTTAACCCGAAGACGAAGAATAGAGAAAGAGAGTTTTTGCACTGCTAACTTAAGTGAAGATAATTGAAACGTAAGACGTAAGTTGACCAAAACTCGATTCTGCTCAGGCGCAGAAGGGAATATTCGTCAAATAATGTTAAAGAGTTCAGTTAAGGGGACGCTAATTTTGATTACAAAATCTCCCTATTTACTTTCCGTGTCCATGAGATAGGAATAGTACCTATTACGAGTATTCTTTCTCTCAAATTCTTTGTGATAAAGCAGAGCTTTTTCACAAATCTTGTGGATATCAGTCTAGAGTGTCTAGACCTCTAGACAAATTTCTCTTACATCTAGGTTCGTCTGTACTTCAATCCATCAACTTTGTGCAATCTGTCTGACTGTGTTTGGTTCGGGTACCAAAGAGGTCTAG
>NW_007387019.1:0-2254 GCF_000475195.1 Diaphorina citri
AAATTTAAGTAGCTCCTTCAAGGTTGCATACTTTTTTTTACTGACCAAAGTCTTTTTCACTTTTTATAGGCCTTTGAAGGCTTTGAAATATTCCCAAAACTTCAGCGCCGCAGGCGAAATTTTTGAGAGATTATATGTTGCCCCTTCATGGTTGCATACTTTTTTAATTGAAATCTTTCTTTGTCCTTTTTTAAATTTAAAAAAAAAAGCATTTTGGCTCAAATGTAAAATGGGTCAAAAAAAGCATTTAAAATGTAAAATGCAAAATGCTTTTTCAAAACCATTTAAAAAAAAGCATTTTGGCTCAAATGTAAAATGGGTCAAGAAAAGCATTTAAAATGTAAAATGCAAAATGCTTTTTCAAAACCAATTTGAAATGTAAAATGTAAATGTACATTTTACATTTTGCATTTTCCATTTTGCGGTTCGCACATCTCTGGTTATCAGAGACAATAACAACCAGGAAACCACGCGCTGCTGTAAACCGTCTCAAACAGAGGATAAATTCTTCGGTGGTCATGTCAGGAACCAGTTCTAGATGAATGGCACGTGATGCCATACATGTAAAAAGAACACACCATCTTTTCTGGCGAGAACCCTGCTCGACAATTGTGAGAGGGCCCAGGTAATCCAAACCTGTATATGAAAAGGGAGGACAAACAGCTACTCTTTCCTTTGGTAAAGGTGGCATTTCAGGGAGTTTGAAAGGTCCTCCTCCATATTTAACACAAGGTTTGCACTTCCGTAGTACTTTTGCCACTTGAGTTCGACCCATTGGTACCCAATATTTCTTTCTCAAAAGTGCCACCATAGGACCCGCGTCCTCCATAGGACCCGCGTCCACCATAGGACCCGCGTCCACCATAGGACCCGTGTCCTCCATGTTCAGGGCATAAGCCCCAGACGGTCTCCAACCACCCCTTACAACCGTCCCAATCCTCCGAGATGGCCCCATGGCCACCGATCGCTGGTATTCGTGAGGCACCCCGCGGTCCTATACCATACGTGGCGTCCCTCGACCCACGACTATGTGGAACACCTCTGTCCACGACGGCTCAGGCCCGCCCAATCAGTCTATTTGACTTAGAATATCTCGCCTGTGGCGACACTCCCCCGCGGAAAGTGATTTCTCTATATTGTCGCTCGATATCAACCACGAGTTCATAAATAGACAATAGAAACATATAGATATAGGCATATTATCATGATGCACAATCTGAAAGAGAAAATCGAGTCAATCCTCGATATCTGAAACAGAAAAGATTTAAGAATTTAGTGTACCATCAACACTAGCGACATGTGTGAAACATATTCCAAGAACAAACAACATTAATTTTGAATAATAAACATAACGGAGCTTTATTACCAAACAAAACAAAATAAGGGAATGAAAGCAAAAAATAACAAAATAAGTCTTTTCTTTTCTTAGAAAAATAATTGAAAACTTCAGTTTTCATATGAGATCCATTAATCATGTCGTATGAGAAAAAGAATGTATTTACATAGGAAATGAAGGTAAGAATCAACAAATTTAGAACCCTTGAACCAACTCGTCACCATCTGATATATCTTGAACCAACTCGTCACCATCTGATACTGTCTGAAGTCCACTTTCAGAGGTCTTGTGAGCTACCTGTGGTTCATTTAATGCCGGATCGTCGTCCATCTCTAATGGATATAGATGAGATATAGACCTTGTTATTTCATTTCCATTGGCCATTTTGATCCGTGCAGTTCTAGTTCGTCCATCTCTACTGGAGATTAATTCAGAAATGCGTCCGACACGCCATAAAGCACGACCCACGCCGTTTTCCTTAACTTGGACATTATCTCCTACCGACGGATCTTTTTTAGAAAGAACCCGTGTCTGTTTGTGAGGTTTCAGACTTCGCTCTGACAGACTAGTGAGGTATTGATCAACAAACATGCGTCTGAACTGATCCAACGCTATTTGGCTTTTGCGCCAGCTACTTACTAAGGCCGATTTGGTTGCTGTCCTTGCACTAGCAGAAGACAAATCTGCGTCAGGTTCAGGTATTGATCAACAAACATGCGTCTGAACTGATCCAACGCTATTTGGCTTTTGCGCCAGTTACTTACTAAGGCCGATTTGGTTGCTGTCCTTGCACTAGCAGAAGACAAATCTGTGTCAGGTTGAAGAACGATAGGAGCCACTGGATTGAGAAAGTCGGAAGGTGAGAGTACATGCTCCAACTCACTTCCTACGCAGGTTAATGGTCGAGTATTCAGGACA
>NW_007387020.1:0-2253 GCF_000475195.1 Diaphorina citri
TACCAATGCGTTCCCTTGGTAACCAACGAGTTGACCTGCTCCCTCCGACCCAAATGCCCGGAGACCTACGAACTCGTGGTCGAACGAAGCGAACAAGACAAATGCCCGGTGTATTTCTGTAGGCCGCGCCGTGCACCCGATGCAACCTGCAATGTGACGGGCCGGACCTTCCACACGTTCGACACGACGGAGTACAAGTACGATGTGTGCTCGCATGTGCTGGCCACTAGCAAACATGGCACCTGGAAGATAACACGTGAGCATAAACTTTAACTTGCTTTCTCCAGAAACAATACCTGGGCTTCTTCTTTGTTCTCAGTGTATCTACAGAATCTTCAGATAATTTTCAAAGGGAAAAGTTTGTATGTGTGGTTAGAGCAAAAATTTTCGTGGTAAGATGTAAAGGAGTTGAAGACAATACCTTAAACGATGGCCCGTTGGGGCGATATCAATTAGTCTCAGTTGATCTCCAGGTCTGAAAAGATAGACTGTGATTACAGATTTCATAAATAGTCAGCCTCTACCTATGTACATATACAGAATAGTTTTACTTTTGATCTTTAATTCTTTACAGCAGCCTTTTCTTCAAATATGGTCCTAGCCAACCTCCCTGTTGTATGTTTTCAGTGAAGAAATCCTGCGCCTACATCGGTCAATGTTCCAAATCAATCATCGTTCATCAGTTCAACCAAACGATAGAAATGATGAGTAACTTGACCATCTTGTATAGTTTAACTTTTGATCTTTAATTCTTTACAGCAGCCTTTTCTTCAAATATGGTCCTAGCTAACCTCCCTGTTGTATGTTTTCAGTGAAGAAATCCTGCGCCTACATTGGTCAATGTTCCAAATCAATCATCGTTCATCAGTTCAACCAAACGATAGAAATGATGAGTAACTTGACCATCTTGTACAATGGCTTTGAATACAATGTGGCACAGGTAAGCCAAATTTTATCGAATGCTTTTTTAGGATTTTTCAAATCTTTATTTTATATGCTCGAATGCTTGAATTTTGAATTAATATTTGAAACAAAGAATAATGAGAGGCACCTTGTTACCTATTTTGAGCCAAATTTTATCGAATGCTCTTTTAGGTTTTTTTAAATCTTTATTTTATATGCTCGATTGCTTGAATTTTGAATTGATATTTGAAACAAAGAATAATGAGAGGCACCTTGTTACCTATTTTGTTTTCTTTAGACTGCTAAAGTAGGCCAACAAGGTATATTGTTTTCCATTAGGTATGGATGATCTATGTAGAAAAAAAAACTTGAATATTAAAAATATTAATCATAATACCTTATAATAATTGAAGAAAAAAAATAACTTCTTCTTATATTATAAGGTACCTATCTACTTATTAAAGTTTACGATTTTGTGTTTCATAGGTCCAAAAGATTTGTGATCAAGAAGAGACCTTCCGCATCAAGCAAGTCAGCGATTCGTATCTCGTATTTGGGAGTGTCCTAGAGTTCTCCATCATTTGGGACCGGCAAGGCAATGTGAAACTGACGGTAAGTTGCTCCAAATTTTCAGAGTTTGAAATACAGTACAGGGAAGAAACAAAGGGGCCCTAAATACGGCCCTGGTGTAAAGGGACTTTTAGTCTCATTCGATCATGTTTTTTTTTTTTTTCTTCTTTTTAAAAGTGTTATACCGCCGTTTTTATTTCGTAGCAATGAAACAACTGCTACATTAGACGCATGTGGCCTGTGTCGTAGCATGCCCATCCCGTATTTCAGTGATGTAGGGGGGGGGGTTGCTCCAAATTTTCAGAGTCTGAAATACAGTACAGGGAAGAAACAAAGGGGCCCTAAATACGGCCCTGGTGTAAAGGGACTTTTAGTCTCATTCGATCATGGTAATAATAGACTCTTGAATGGAAGGTAATCACCAAGAGAGGGTAACGCCGGAGGTGTTCTCTACCAGTTAACCCTACGAGCTCCTCCATTATTATGGGTTCAAATTCTCAAATATATGAGGATAAAATTCCATGCCTCTGCTGAGATCGAACCCACGCCCAATGCTTACCAGGAGAGCGTCTTGACCACTACGTCACCAAGGCAGGATAAACATGTTACTTATTCTATTCTATTCTAAAACCACGGTATTTATTCTATTCTAGTCTAAGACCAGTTTTTCCTTTGAGTCTTTACTCATCTTCAAACTCGCCTCCTTATTCCAGGTGCCAGCAACGCTGGTCGGGTCGGTTGTAGGTCTGTGCGGATATTTCGACGGCATTCGAGACAACG
>NW_007387021.1:0-2253 GCF_000475195.1 Diaphorina citri
TTTGTTAGTATTTAACACAGAACTAAAAAGAAGTCCTTTCATAATTGAATAAGTTAGGAGTTAAGTAATCTAATCTAAAAAAATCACCAGTTCGCGGGTTCGATTCCCGACCGGGCTAGATTTTATCCTAAACAGATAAGGTTCGTTCTCGGAACGGCTGGCCTCCTCCTCTCCTGCCTTATCTCTTCGCTTTCGGGACGATAAGACCTTGGCAGCTACACTTCCCTCTATCAAACTTGAAAAAAGTCACAGTACGGACGGACGTATTCTACTGACCTTTAAACAAATGGTAGTTACACTTGCCCTTCCTCCCACTCCAAAAATATATAAAAATAAATAAATAAACTATAACAAAACTTAATAACATTGTAACATAAGCAAACGTACATTTTGTATAAATAATTGCTTTGAATGCTTTAATTGACTTAATTGAATGAAATTAATTAATTAATCCCCATTTTATTTTCCAGTGGTTCTCAAACGGCTGGACGATGAGAATGATACAGTACGAGAGAAAGCGCTAGGTCTTCTCTCCACGCTATTTCTACAGGGTGCTCCGGAATCTTATGAACACCGGTTGGAACCTAGTCTGGGTTTGGTATACAGGACTCTGCTTATTCATTTGGACGATCAAAATCCCGCCTTTCAGCAACTTGTGTTAGGTAAGAATCGATTAGTTGGCTGGAAGAGCTCCTCCTGGAAAACCCTGTTGTTAGTCAAGTGGTAATGCGCTTTGCTTGCCATGAGAGCTTTATCACAACTTTTGTGGCTACCACAGCATCTCCTTTTAATTGTGCCTCCTTTTAATATTAATTCTCATTCATCAGCAATCTTTTTTTATGGGTAATGTCGCCACTGATCGCTACTCGATTAAAGTAGCTACTCAGTTATCCTCACGAGGCTGAGTGCACCCCGAACTCCAAACACAGAGCCAAAAAAACTTCGACCCCGCCGGGAATCGAACCCGGGACTTCCGATGTCGCTACTCGATTAAAGTAGCTACTCAATTGTCCTCACGAGGCTGAGTGTACCCTGAACTCCAAACACAGAGCCGAAAAAAACTTCGATCCCACCGGGAATCGAACCCGGGACTTCCGATGTGCAAGCCTAGTGTGATACCCACTCGGCCACGGTTGCTGTATAAATGAATACAAGGATACTTACATACACTCATAATTAATGTATTCATTTCTATCTGATTTCAGAGAGTCTCAAGACGTTGGGTGCACTAAGGCCCAGTATTCTCCTCAAATATATTCGAGTAGAGAATTTCCGGGACAAGGATTTAGCTCAGAAATTGTATCGACACTTTGCTTCAGCTGAGTAGAACTCATTTGCTGATCCAACTTGTAAGATAACAATATCTACACATATCATTTTGCTGATCCAACTTTGTACATTGTAGGACCCTATATGCAATATTTTGCTGATCCAACTTTCCGTGTACATTGTATAGGACCCTATATGCAATATTTTGCTGATCCAACTTTCCGTGTACATTGTATAACCTTAGAGGTATCATTTTGCTGATTCAACTGCTGTTATACAAGGATACTTACATATACTTGTATTTAATGTACTCATTTCTATCTGATTTCAGAGAGTCTCAAGACGTTGGGTGCACTAAGGCCCAGTATTCTGCTCAAATATATTCGATGAAAGATGGAAATTAATAAAAAAAAATATTGAAAAAGGGAGCACTTATTTTTTTTCTTCGCCTTTTCCCGTGTACAGACGGGGTCGGTGTTTTTCGTCAGCCTCTCAATCCGCCCTAACTGGGGTGATTGCTTTGGGCTGACATTTGGTTTTGGCTACAAATTTTACGAGTGGATACCTTTCGCACTCATGCTCAACCCATACGCCATTGACGGAATGTTACGTTTTTCTTTTCAGGCAGAATATCAATCTCGTCTTCTTTCCATCGTTTCTACTCTTCTCAAATCATATCCCTCTCTACTCAATCAACAATCAAGTTCCACTCAACAAACAAATTCCACTCAACAATCAAGTACCACTCAACAATCATCGGACACTCCCGCTCAATCAGTCGTCACTCAAGAGCCATTGGATACTCAACCCTCCAATCAATCAGACTGAAATTTGAACACAACAAAAGAGCGAGTAATTTCAATTAGTCTTAAACTCGTAAAACAAAATATACTTGTAGAAAATAAAAAATTTACTTGTGCTTTTTGATGCTACTACTCACCAAATAAATTACCGCATTTGAAATGAATAATTTGAATCGGTTTT
>NW_007387022.1:0-2251 GCF_000475195.1 Diaphorina citri
TATATGTTAGAGTAGTTTGAGTTTCAACGTCCAAATTCTATCAGGCACGAACATTACCCATCCAGTAGGTATAATGATTAAACTGGGTAATGTTTTGGATATCAAAAGAAGTTATTTTGTCAATATTGCATAAGTAATTATTATCATATTTGTGTTTGCCTACAATATCTGGGAGTACTTACCCCTTACTATCTGTAGAATATCTCTGTGTAAAGAGTAATAGACGAAAAAAGTCTGTCTGTATTGCTGTTATCCAAATTCCATTAGTAGGGATGATTTTTGGGAGATAGGTATGTACTATGTAGTGTGGGTATTATTAGGGAAATACTGACAATTTGCGAGTTAAAAAAAAGTCAAATCCTTAAATTGGTGTTTTTTATTATTCAACATGAAATCCATTAGATTTCAACACGGATCCCAAGTACTTGTACTTTATTTATCAGATCATCATATTAACATACCGACCTGGTGGTGAAAGGAGTTTACTTTTGTATGTTGTATGTCATGTTGTATATTAACGGTAGCACCTCGTATGATGTAATATGGACAATAAACATGATATGGTCATATGGATTGGAATTGTNCTACCTTGCAGCTTTAATTCCTCTCATCTCAGTTCCATGGAAATCTGGATGGTTTGTGAAAAAATCCATTGGTGTGATCGTAGCCATTTCATGAAAAGGGAGTTTTGATATCTCCACTAATCAAATAAGTAGCAATTTCATGAAAAGGAAAATTTGACACCTCCACTAATCAAATAAGTAGTCATTTCATGAAAAGGGAGTTTTGATATCTCCACTAGAAGAACACAAATAGCTTTTACTCCTCACAGTCTAGTAAAAGCTATTTGTGTTCTTCTTTTCAATATGAATCTTCACAAAGGTACGTCAGAATCTATCAATATTATCTCCACTAATCAAATAAGTAGCCATTTCATGAAAAGGGAATTTTGATATCTCCACTAATCAAATAAGTAGCCATTTCATGAAAAGGGCGTTTTAACATCTCCACTAATCAAATAAGTAGCAATTTTATGAAAAGGGCGTTTTGACATCTACACTTAATAATGGATGTGCAAAAATTCCATTGCACGGATGTAATAATTTGCTGAATGACTGTTAATAGTGCATAATTACATACAGGTATGAAAGAATATGATGTATTCACATAGAAATACATACTAAGTTAGACTTATGCATGTACATTTGAGGTACATTCTGTGATTTATTGTTCTAAATTAGAATGGTAATGAGCTAATAAGTAGGTATGTAGGTACATTTCGGGTGCTACTATTTAAAGTTAGACTTATGCATGTACATTGGAAGTACATTCTGTGATTTATTGTTCTAAATTAGAATGGTAATGAGCTAATAAGTAGGTATGTAGGTACATTTCGGGTGCTACTATTTATGTAATCTATCAATTGGTAGATAGGTACATAATTATCAATACTTGAACATTGTGGAATCTCCATTTCCACAAATTCAATTGGGAAATTGATGTAAATGAACTGAAACTTGCAGACTATTGAGAATATGTTTGATAGAAATGTGAGTAGTGAGAGTCCAATATATGGAACAATGAGTCGCATTGGATATTATGAGTAACAATAGTGTTGTATTAAATTAAGAACTTATATAACAAGACGTGAAACAGAAATGGACAATGCATCTCTTCTTCCTATCTGTATGTACGAGTAATGCTGTTTGCCATTACAATGTAGTCTGAATTCTAAATACATCATGCAGTATTGATTTCTGGTCAGTTTTGACCGAAACATGACTTACTTGAGCGTGGTTTATATCTGGACGGGTGACCGTCTGGACTGTCACGTGCTTTTTGAGAGGTTTTGGTAATTTCGAGGTACATTCATACTCGCATAATAACTGAATGGGTGAGTAGAACAACCAGGAATGTTAAAAATCGATTTTTCAGGAGAGCAATAATAAAATAATTATAGAGCAAAAAATATACTTGGATTCTAAGGGGTATTCCCTACTCTAAAATCAAAATGCTTTATGGATCTAAGGGGTATTTCCCCTCCATATTCACAGAGGCGATAGAAAAAAGTACATTCCTTGTTATTTTGCAAAAAAAAAAAAAAAATCAATTTTTTTTTCTCAAGGAAGATTTAAAAAAAGTGACCGTCTGGACTGTCACGTGCTTTTTGAGGGGTTTTGGTAATTTCGAGGTACATTCATACTCGCATAATAACTGAATGGGTGAGTAGAACAACCAGGAATGTTAAAAA
>NW_007387023.1:0-2251 GCF_000475195.1 Diaphorina citri
AACCAACTTCAAATTAATCCCAGTCAGCGAAAAACAAGAACATCACAAAAAAGAAAAGATAACACTTTTTGTTTCATATTAGGTATGTACCAAAAACTTTAGAAAACTTTGGAAAAAGTACCAGGAAAACTTCATAAAAATTTGCAACCAAAAATTGTCGGCTTTTTTTCAGGTACGTAAAGGTAACGTAGGTACTTGTTGAAATCCGATACAAAAGAAGGAACAATTCAATAATATCTAAATTAATTAATTTACTTTCATAATAAGTAGTTTATAGATTTTATGTAGTAATTTACTATTCAAAAGAATTCTTCATTTTCTTCAAAAATCATTTACAAAGACAATGCAGACGGACTCAAAAAGCACATCACTTTTTGAGACTTCGTCTTTTGGACGTTCAGTTATTTAGGTACTCAACGGAATTGGGAATTCCACACTCAAAGATTAACAACTCAATAAAATGCACTTAACTATTCCGAAAGATTTTAACAAAAATTAAAAAAAAAAAGAAAAAAAAAATCAGCGGTACGGGCGTAAAATTACGTTAATTTCACGTAAAACCACGATTCTACGTTTTTCTTTGGGGGTAAAATAACGATTTTTTGGGGGTAAAACTACGGTCCGGCCCAAAACCGGCTTATCGCACGACACCGGTTCATGTCCCGTCAATGGTAACATTGTAAATGTGAGCACGAACGATTCAATTTTGTGTAAGTCCCGTTGTCATGGCAACGGAGGCTGCGTGGCTTTTAACGTTCCGTCAGAACCACACAGAGAGAGAGAGCTCTGTTGAATAGGGGGCGAGGGTGCAAATTCTAGGTATTGTTAGGTCAGGGAGGAAATATCTAGGTCTGTTCAGAATTCCACGTATTTGAGTCATGGAGGCAGAAACTATGTATATGGAAGGAGCTTTCGGTCTGTGTGAACAATGAAGAGGGGCTCGGGGCGGATTTTATCCTGAAGGGCTGGCTTTCTCCTATTCTGTATTCTGTCTTCGATTTCGGGACGATAAGAGCTTAGCAGTTACAGTTCCCTCTGTCAAATCCCTTTGGAAAAAAAAAGAAGAGGGTGCTCTCTCTCTCTTTGAGAAAGCTTTCGGTGTAGTGGTCCGCTCACCTGGTGAACAGAATGGTGTAGGTTCAATCCTAGCCGAGGTATTGAATTTTACCCTCAATATAATTTGAGAAATTGACCACAATAATACCTACATAATAATTTTATAATGGCCTACTGCTGGGGTAAATAATACAAAATAATTTTATTCTCTTGGAGTAAAGGGACTCTGCCAGCCTACTTACCTTGAAAAGGTAGCACTCCTCTCTTGTGGGCGCTAGGTCAAAATCCCCGCCCGAGTGAATTTTATCCTGGTCAGATAAGGTTCGTTCTCGGAACGGCTGAGTCTACAGATATTTTACAATAGTGGTAAGTACTCTGAGGCTTAGGTGTAGGGGCTGTACAGCCCTAAAGGATGGGTTAAGCTTCTACGAATCTACGAAAAGTACCCTTTGTAGCAAATATTTTGCAAGTTTACTGTTGCTGAAGTTATCTAGCGTATTTTTGGGGTACGGCACCTGTTGTTGGCTAATCTGCACAGTGGTTAGCACTGTAAGTAGTAACGAGTGTAACTCCATAGTGGACAAGTAGTACAATCCTTTTGCGAAAAAGGTCTCCAATTTTTTATAATGGACAGAACGAAGTAAGACCTAATTTTGTCCAAATTCTTGTTCCTATTCAATTTCTATTGAAGCAAAACTTCGAATACGTTGGTAGGTACCTATGAAAAGCTTTCCAACTTTTCCTCCTCAAGCTTTTCTGTTCTGTACCAAGGAATACAGTACATAGGAATACGAAACTTTCCCCATAGATGGCGCTAGCTGATGTGTTTCCGAAGAACACAACAAATAAGTAGTAATCAGGAGGGCGCGGGTTCGTACCCAGCCGAGGAATGAAATTTCATCATCCATCTGAGATTTTTTACCAATAATAATAGAGCTCTAATTGTTAGAAAGAAATAGGTACAGGTGAGAATAAGTACAAGGTTTCCTAAGCCAATGCGACTTACGGGGAACCCAAGATTCTGTAGATTACAAGAGAACTGCTTTCTCTGTCAATACTTTGCCTTCCTTTTTAAAACAAACTCCTTAAACGCTAAGGAATTTCAGGAATCAGAAACCAAGGAGTGCTCCTTGGATCCCATTGAAGGCAGATTTGTATTATCATTGTTTTTACCTACCCCGATACTTGACTTGTG
>NW_007387024.1:0-2251 GCF_000475195.1 Diaphorina citri
TTAAAAAAAAAAAAAAAAAAAAAATTGCCTGTGGCGCTATTTATCTTGATTCATTTTCATTAAAACGAAGGGAGGGCGTAAGTATCCCCCACCCCCAAGATCAGATGCCGCCTACAAATGAATGCGTTCCGCGGCCAACCTTTTAATAAGGTCTAATGCGGCCCGCGGTCACTTTGAGTTTGTGCACCCCTGATCTAAACTGTTGTGGTGAGGTGGGTCATTTAGTTTTAGTACGTAGTCTTAACATTGTACCACATACAATTGTATATTTGTATACAAATAAAATTGATTGATTGATTGATAGTTCCTAGTCGCATTTTACCTGGCTCCTTGATTGGCCTAAGCGCACTCCAAAAATAGCCACCAGCACGTGTTATCCCAGACAATCACAAATTTGTAGATATTGCAATATACAAAATAGTACCTAGGTACGTCTTACGTCAGACTCACGCACAATTTCAAGTAAAAGATCACATTCCGAACAAACTCGGAAGAAAATGTGGGTTGAAAAGAAAATGGCTTTTCTATGAATCAATTTAGAAAAAAAAGTAGATAAAAAAAGAAATTCTTCGGAAATACTGATCAATTCATTGTAAAAACCAGAGATAGCATAATAGCAGTGATAGTGTATCATGATATCATCAGAAAATTGACAGACAACTCAATACATTCACATCTCATTTGGCACAATCAAGTAGACCGAAATAATCAAAACTTTTGCACCAGAGGAAATAAAAAACGACATGGAGAGAACATAGTAACACACAGAGAAATATAACAAATGCAGTCTAAAATATCGACTGTACAAGTACAAACATTAACAGAGAGCTAGGATATTGAAAGAAACATAAATATACAAAAACATACCACAGTCGAACCTGGATATCAGAGAAAACTTCGATATAAGAGAAATTTTTTCTGGCCCAAGGTAATCGATTTACCTCTATATAAGAGAATTCTCTACCTTGGACCTCTATGTAAGAAAATTTGTCCAAAAGTCACATTATAAGAGAAACTGGATTTAGTGAAAACCTGGATATAAGAGAAAAAAAGGTCGGTCCCCTGGATTCTCTTATATCCAGGTTCGACTGTATATGATACAGCAGAGAACCCTACAGAGTAATAATGTACCTATCATGGAAATAAGCAGAAGAAAAATAAATACATATACTTGTATAAGAAATAAATAAACATCAGCAATTTATGGAGTAGACCAGGCATGGCAAACTTGCGGAGACGGGGCTGTATGCGGTCCGCTGAGCCCTATTGTGTGGCCGAGAAAAGGAACGGATAATGGTGGAAATAAAGCCGTGGATGTGAATACAAATTTAAATGAAATTGCAGAAGTTGAAGATGAAGGAGAAGGAATCGAAAAGAAAGAGGCAATCATGAGGGGTGTGGGGGAGGTAAAGAATATAAATGAAGGAAGGAGGAGTAGGAGAAAAAGAAGAAGAAGGGGGAAAAGCAGAAATTGATGAACGAGAGATAAGAAAAAGACAGGATTGATGCGTGCACCACAGTCAACCAAAGTCGATCTAGTCAACCTGGAAGAAAGATGGGACAAAGAATGAGCCAAGGGTGGGAAAATAAAGGGGAAGAAGAGAAAAAGAAAAAGCAAAAGAAAAAGAGGAAGAAGAAGAAGAAGAAGAAGAAGAAGAAGAAGAAGAAGAAGAAGAAGGAGGAGGAGAAGGTGAAGAAGAAAAATAAACATTTTGTTCATTTGTTATAGCAGCACAAATAATAATAAATCGTATTCATGTTGTTATTGCTGTTTATTGCATTTCCTTCTCGTTGCTGTTATTGCTGAAAATCAGTATAACAACATGAACAACCATAGTGGAAATGCAGCACAAATAATAATAAATCGTATACCATGTTGTTATTGCTGTTTATTGCATTTCCTTCTCGTTGCTGTTATTGCTGAAAATCAGTATAACAACATGAACAACCATAGTGGAAAGGGGGATATATATGCATATCCCTGACAATGTGGAGAAGAACATGCATGTAGAAATTGTAACAAAGAGAATGTTGGGAGAGGTTATTGATGAAAAAACGGGTGAAGAGGAAGTGAAGAAGCCAGAGGGCGAGAATATAAGAGGCAATGAACGAGGAGAAGAGGAGGAGATAAATGAGAATCATGTTGGAGAAGAGGAGATATTAAGTGGAAATAAGATGAAGAAGAGGAGGAAGTTGATGAGAATGGCAGTGGAGAAGAACAGGGAGTAAGGACAAAGAGAGAATAATGAAT
>NW_007387025.1:0-2251 GCF_000475195.1 Diaphorina citri
CACGGCATACGCTCCCGTACACGATGACGTCACATCAAATGTCCCTCGCAGGCAACGCATTAATGTGTTTGTACGCATACGTTTCTACGCATTTCTTTCTGCTCCTCCGCAAGCGTGCTTGCATACTGGCGCTACCTAGCGGACGAAAAAGACAACTGCCTGAAGTCTGACGTTTTTTTTCTCTAAATTTTTAGGAAAATATCTATTTTTTTTTTCTTCTTCTTCTTTTTTTAGGTCTTGCAATGCACGATTTCTATCTTCGATTGTGGAAGAAAACGACAACCCTCTTCCAAGCCACATTTCCCCGTCCTCTGAGTTATTTTTTCGGAGTTTTACCTCAGATTTGGATTTTTCACAACTTTTTACGTAGGAATCGACCATTTATTTTTTTATAATTTTTACCCATTTGCAACTGCTCCATTGTTTTTGTAATTTTAAAGTCCTTTACCTTACTTTGCAATTATACCGGAATGTTACAGAGGTTTACCATCACTGCATTAATGCAAGGTCAAGGAAAAATAATTTAAAAGCGAATTGCGTAACCCTTTCTTTACAATATCTATCACTTTCTTAATGTCGGAGAAGAAGCAGACTTTGGAAATCGATCTCAGGACTCTCTGCATCGTAAGTGTTAAGAGATACATGACTAACTCTTCGTTCGTTTTTTATTTCTTTCAGAACGCCAACCACCCCAGTGTTCGGTTCTAAACCTGGCAATTATTTCCAATTCTGAATACTTACTTCAGAAAATGCTTCATTGCTTTCGTTACGTTAAGGTAACCCGAAAAGTTTACCTTTATTGGAAGTAAAGGAAGCATTAGGTTCATCACCTCTTATACATACAACATGGTGTTGGGTATACTGAAATAATTTATTACTTCATACTTACTAAAGGTACCTAGGCGAAAATAATTTGTAATGTTTTTTTGTTAGTGTGACGTAGACATAAAGTAGCTTTCTAATCCCTAGTTCTAAAGGTTTATGTTGGCCCATTCTTCGACGTTTTTCATACATCTCCTCTCTCGCAGTAGACCAAAGTTTCACAAGGGTACATACTACATATATTATTATGTAGATACTATAGGTACCTAGGCGAAAATAATTTGTAATGGTTTTTTGTTAGTGTGACGTAGACATAAAGTAGCTTTTTAATCCCTAGTTCTAAAGGTTTATGTTGGCCCATTCTTCGACGTTTTTCATACATCTCCTCTCTCGCAGTAGACCAAAGCTTCACAAGCACTCCTCTCATTTGAATAAGAACTATGAGGAAGTTATGTGCTATTCTTGGGGTCAGGTTTGTCCTCTTCACTGCGAAAACAAAAAGACGGAAAAACAAAATAATGGTGACTCAATGGTGGCATATCTGCTCGAGAGGGAAGACTACAGAATACGGTCTTGGGTACCAATCTATAGGTAAGTAAGTACCTAGTGTTAAGTTTTATTTACAAATTTTCAATAAAGTTTAAGCTAGGGCTATATTTCTCTGACGGCTTGTCCGATCTTGATGACATTTGGCAAAAATGTTCAACACAAGAAGTAAGAAAATATAGCTGTGTCCACACATAGTCGACGCCCGTCGATTGATGTCGGTCGACGAGGTGATTCTATGCTACAATACCTATAGGTGTAAGGATACTAGCACACCTAGAACTACGAGTAAGAAAGGAGATCTACGTAGGAACGTAGGTACATATATTCGTATGAGGGTATTTAGGATACAGTGAGTTTTTCATCTTCCTCACATTCTTCTTCTTCCTCTTCTTCTTTTTCTTCTTCTTCTTCTTCTTCTTCTTCTTCCTCTTCCTCTTGTTCTCCTCCTCTTCTGCTTCATCTTGTTTTTCTCCTCCCCCTTCTCCTCCTCTTCTGCTTCATCTTGTTTTTCTCCTCCCCCTTCTCCTCCTCCTTCTTCCTCTTTTTTGTTGTTGTTCTGTTGTTTTTGTTGGTTGTGTTGAGGTTTGTTGGGCTCTTGTTTTGTTGCATATCTCCGGCCTACCCACATCTTTTGACGTCCGCTTAACTGCTTTCTTCTTCCCTGAGACTTGTAATTAAGAGATTGATTTTACAAACGTGTCTCTCTTTGAAGAACCAAAGTTTCACGTTTTACTTAGGTACCTATTTGTTGTAGTGAGTCTATTGAATATTAATTTGGTTGTATTACACGGGGCTAGTAGGTTTTTCAGCAAATAGCCTCGTGTCACTATTAGCTTTCAGTAACATTCTGGTCCTATTGGACAAAATGCATTTCTTTGCA
>NW_007387026.1:0-1397 GCF_000475195.1 Diaphorina citri
CCTTAAAACCTCTTATGGATCGGGTTGGGAGGTATTTTTTGCCAAGTAGTCATTATCCTTTTCGCCCCTCTCTCCCTCTTCCTCGAATCTCTTCCCAAGTGTTTCTCCGAGAAACTATTGAAACAAGAAAAGGAGAATAGTGCTGCCGAACGCCAAGTAGTGTCAGTGAAAAACTCACTCGGAAAATGGACCTCTTCGGAGCTATCATATCTATTGATGGCCTCGTCCACAATGGTGTCGTCCTCAAAAATAGATCATAGTTCGCCTCTCGCAGTTCCTTGTTCCACGAAAGTTTGGACCAATGAAAATCACTACACCTATAGTGTAGAAGGTATAATACGTTATGTAGCTACAAAATTTATGTACCATGTAAAATGATGTACATTAGGTCGAGTTTTACCACCGTGGATTGTCTCAGGATTGAGTTAAATCCGAGGTTGACCTGGTTATTAAGTATAGGGAAATCCTCATTTCATCTCAATCCCGAGTTGGTAAACCCCAGCATCAGTGCATTAGAGGTGCGTGAAGTTAGCACCACAACTTTTGCTGCGAATTTGTACCAAAGCCCATCATTTAGTACCCATTTTGTTCCATCAAACCCACTTTGTCCCATAATTTGTACCAGCACCATTACATCACAATTCATGTTTTTAGTTTTCCTGGTTTGAATTTCCCACTTAGAAGAATAGATACAGTAAAACGGGGTGAATAGGAACAGTGGGGTGAATAGAAACGAAACTTTAGGTTAAGGTTCGAAAATTATTTATTTTTCCAACTAAAATTCTAAGAGATGTAATGTGGGCAAAAAAAAAAAACGCTTCCAAATTATAAGACTTCAAATTTTAGCAGGAAAATTGAAGAAAAAAAAATCTTCAAACCTTAACATGAAGTTTCGTTTCTATTCACCCCGTTTTTACATACATTATACTATGGTACAAGAACATCTGTCGTAATAAGCAAAGTGTGTTGTTTCTTCCCAGGTAAACTCAATTAAGATAATTTTATTTTAATACTGGTTGTTGAAAAAAGTAGAAGATATGACAATCTAGAGAACGGATTTCATTACTCCATTTCACTCCTGAAATAGCACAGTTACCTACCTCTCAAGTAGAATTTTTAAATTTTATGACAGTAATACTATAATAGACTGTTGAGTACAAAGTACAAGGTAGGTATGTAAGCACTGGGCGAGAATAATGCCACAAGCGTTCACTACCACCCAACCCTTAAAGCTCCATAATAAATCCTCAATTAAGTGAGGAAAAAATTTCAATGCTCTGGCTGGGATTGAACCCACACCCTCCTGGTTACTAGACCTTGGCCATTACCCCACAAGCTAACTAGGCCGGCGAAAATAAAAAAGGAAAATCTACTAAAGAATTGTTTGCAAATTAGTG
>NW_007387026.1:1855-2250 GCF_000475195.1 Diaphorina citri
GTGGGGGGGGTATCAGGGGAGCTTCTCCTCGGATATGAAGATGGGGGGGGGGGCGTCCTCCTCTTTTCGTTTTGGGGGCGATAAGACCTCTAAATGGAGCAGTTGCAAATGAGTAAAAATTATAAATAGATGGTCGATTCCTATGTAAAAAGTTTGGAAAAATCCAAATCCGAGGTCAAAACTCCGAAAAAAATAACTGTAAAAGTTCAAAGATGTGTGACGTCAGACTTTACACAGTTGTTTTTTTCGTCCGCTAGGTAGCGCCAGTATTCAAGCACGCTTGCGGAGGAGCAGAAAGAAATGCGCAGAAACGTATTATGTGCACAAACACATTAATGTGTTGCCTGCGAGGGAGCTTTGCTCGGGACATTTGATGTGACGTCATCGTGTACGGG
>NW_007387027.1:0-2250 GCF_000475195.1 Diaphorina citri
TTTTACTTTCCCAAATTCAATATGAAGATATCGACAAAATTCGTGTTAAAACGGGAAATTGGTAGACATTGTAAGTGGGTATGGGACGTAATCCAAGTTGTTTCTGTATAGGTACCTACTCTTGTTGGAAATTTTCTATACCGGCGCAAACGGGTTACAAGATTCAAGACAATTTCAGCTTTTCATTGAATGTTAAAAGTTGGGATTAACGATTAATTTCTACCTTCAATTTCAGATATCACGTAGGTACTTACGTAACTTGAAAGCTTTTCTTATATCCTATTTAGGTAGTAACTGATTCCTACTAATACGAGTAGGAAATTGCACCTACATTTTTCGTTATAAGTGTCTTATTTATTAAGCGAATTACCCACATATCAAAATGCCGACTAGGTAGGTACTCAATAAAAAGAATCAACCCACAAACAAACTCTAAACTTTCATGACCCAAGTTTGACTGAGAGAGACTTTTGATTTCCCATTGTTGGCGCAAAATATTGCACATTTTTTAAAAAATATCTGTTCCAACCTTGTGATTTTTCCTTTTAAAAAAATATAATAGAAAAAAAAAAAAATGTTTTAATGATTACATTTATTTTTAACCCTGATTTATTTTTAACCGTAACACGGAAACTAGGAAGTTTATTGTACTTTTTTTCATGTTTTTTATTTTTATAAATTAAGTATTATACAATAAATTCCCCTTTTCCTACATTTTTCTCATTGATTTTATCCTGTAACTTTTTTATCCATGCTATATTTTGAAAGTAGGTATAAGGGTTGGTAAAATTGTTAAAAAATGAATATAACAAACCAGCCTTGTCACATAATCCGGAAATAGGAAATTTCCTTCTCTTTTTTCCCAGTAGAAAATCAAAAATCTCAACCTTTGACTTTGAAATTTCAAGATTTTTTCTAGTGTCCGGGATTTTTCCAGTGTTCGGTTGAATACTCAAAACAATTCCTATGAATATCCGCTAAATATGCCATTTCCAAAGCCTGGCTAAAGGAAGAAGGCCAACTCCTCATTAAAATAAAATGAACGGTTCAACCTGTTGTGAAGCAGGTTGAACCGTTCAAAAAAGCCCTGAGAAAAATGGATTGATAAGCGGGAAAACGACTCGAAACTTTAAGCAACCTGAAAGCAACTTTGCGCACTTATGATTTCAATTGAATATTGGACAACCAAAACGATTAGACGCTATCGATTTATAATTGATTACCAGAGATGCCAAATCCTCTTTCAATCTGAATTGGAATTCTTGTTCGGCCTTTTTACTTTCTATATCGAATTACCTAAATGCCAAAATATATGCTAGGTACATTGCTACAACAAGGTAAGGGAGAGAGATAGACCAGATTGTAAATGATCGGGAAATTCTAAAGGTTTCAAAATGGCGCAAGAAAGTTAACCGGTACGAATGATGTCATACAGTCCACCTCGCCTGGTTATACAGGAGGGCGTGGGTTCAGTCCCAACCGAAGGCTGGAATTTCATCCTCAATGTTATTTGAGAATTTGACCACCGCTAGGGTAAAGAGACTGTTTAGCCCTTTTTGGAAGGTCCCGTTATTGTCCCCATTGGTGAGGTATGGGTATTCTAGTTTGGTACTTTCTCGAACTTTTTAGCCCTATCATGATGAATTTTTATGATAGATATTCTATGCTCAAAATTTTAAATAGATTAAAGTTAAAGGTTGGTGATGCTTAAATCCCCATTAGACGGTAAGGGATTTCTAATCAATATTGATCACCTGCAAGCAAATCTTTAGAAAGGTAAATTGACCTGCTTACTTGACCAAGTAGGTATTTAAAGTTATTAAGATTAAGTTATACGTAAATGTGATGGAAAATTTCACTTACCCGGGGGAAAAAGCTGAGAAAGGAGCAGAAAGACAGATTGATGTGGAAGCTTTTCGATTTCACGTTGACAAGACATTTTTCTTTCAAACTGGTATAGATCCCTGTATCAAGAACGGATAAATTTCCACCCTGGCCGGTATTCGAACCAAGCACCTCCAGGTTGAGAGTCAGTGACTACTCGGCTACAGAGGTGGGCCTTAGACTTAGAATAGAATAGAATAGAATATACCTTGTTTATCCTGCTGGTATAGGACGAAAAGTCCGTTTACCCCCACAGTCTAACCAAGGTCTCATATATTTTCATCTAATCAAGGTCTCATATACTTACCGCATCAATTTGATCAACGAGAGCGTTTTCATCCTCCAACAAATCAAAAGGGTCCCGAC
>NW_007387028.1:0-2250 GCF_000475195.1 Diaphorina citri
CTAATAATAATGTACCTCTATCTTTTTCATCCGATATTCAATATACTCGTAGAGCAGGTCACTCTTTACCATTAGTTATCTGTTATCACAAAGGTCAACATATTCTATTATTCATGTCTGTCGTTCAAGTCACATGCTCGATTGTTCGTCAAATCTAGGTACTGTGACTAGAACGTGACCCAGCAAATGGGCGGCACTCCGTAAAGTTTCAGACTGCTTCTGAGGTAACATCATTAAAATTAGGTAAAACTGCCTAGGTAATGTATTGCGAAATCGAGTTATGTGTAAAATGGGTTAAAGAAGTTGTATTAACACGGAGCACAAAGGATACTTCGTAAAAATGATACCTAGGTATACGTAGGTATCATTTTTAACACATAACTCGACTAACCCATTTCATTAACCCATTTTAACACATAACTCGATTTCGCAAAAAAAAAAAAAAAAAAAAAAAAAAAACCCTTTTACATATGCAACAGTAGATAAAGGTAATGTATTGTTTTTACTCAAGGAATATTGTGAAGAAGATTATAAAATAAGAAGGGAAGAAAAGGTTTTAACTCAACAAGAGTCTTATGCGAGTCTGTAAGATTTTACCACAGTCATCTTGGGAATATTTTGAGATATTAAAACCGCAATAGACTAGAAGGGTAAAGCTAAACAGTATAGGTGGGTATAGACTAGATATGCTTCATGCTCCTATCTGAACTTGAGTTTGGTGAAAGTTCGGATTAGAGGGCGCAAAACAAAAAGGTTTTCCACGGAGAATCTCACCAACGTAGTTAGATTGATAAGTAAGCAAGGCCGTATTAAGAGTGGGGGGGGGGAGCCTTCAGCCTTAGTTTTCTCCTTTACTTTAGGCCACACTCCGAAAATTTGGGGTATTCACCCCCACCCTCCCCTTATTCAATTAAAACGGTATTCAATTTTCAACAACCATTTATTTAATATACCTTATTTTAACCATGAAACAACCTATGTGAGGTTCAAATTGTAACTCTACGATTTTCTATTGAGAATTTTGAGATTTATTATATTCATTCCATAGGCTGAGTTCGTGAGGCGCTATGAATACATTGTGTTGTGCTTATAGTGAGGGCTGTTGATTACTATTACATATAGATAGGTATTACTATTATGTTTGGTGTTTGTCTGAAATCTATTTACACAGGTGGGAAACTAGGTCAGAGCTACGACGTACAAATTCCGAGAATTATTGTCGTGAAAAAATTGCAACAAAAAATAAACCATAGTAGAAAAAAAAGAAGGAAAAAAAATAATAAGGAAAGTAAAAACCAGTGATAATTATTTTGTTGTTGCATAATCTATTTTCTGCTTTAAACAAAAATTTCCGCAGCGTTTTTCATTAACTTTGCCTTGCTTGCACCAGGGGGGGGGGCTGACATGGGCTTGTAATTTGTAACTGGTATGGAAAACATTGTAAAAATTAAATAATAATAATAACGGGTGTGTATGTACAGACAGAGTTAATCTTTTTTATATTAACAAAATATTACAAATGGGAGCACATGTGACTGAGTTGTAGTTCCACTGTTGCATCGCTCATAACATTTATCGTACTAATTAGATTTACAACTCGCTGTGATCAAAATTCACATTAGGTAGGTAATTATTAATTAAAGTACACAATCGATCGTATAGTTATCAACGCGCAGACAACTGATACTGAAATGAGTAATGAGACTGCGCAAGTGGGCACTCTGATGGGCAGTGTAAATAAAACGTTAATAGTACCTATTCAATCTTAATTCATAAATAAATATGTACATAATACACTTATACAGCTGTATACACACATGGACTCCACTGTTGCCGAAATTGACAAAAAGTTCGCTCAAAATCGTTACAGAAACTTCAAAAACGGCAACATAGCCCTCTTTTGGTCACACTTATATTTAAATAAACCTGTTCTCAATGTCCTCTCCAATACGGGAGGTGTTCATTGATATAAATAACTGGGTTATAGAATGTTATCAGGTGTTGCCAGATCTACCAATAGTGTCATCACGTGATACGACTGATAAGCAGATTACCGTACACCTTCATTTAGATAACTCAGTAACCGTACCTTCATTTAGATAACTCAGTAGTCAGTACCTATACCTAATGAGTTGGGAACCGAGTGATGATGGTCTCCTTAATATTACTCGTCTGCGCGCGGCGTAAGGCTTAAGCTGCTATTGGCGTAAGGCTTAAGCGGCGTAAGGCTTAAGCTGCCATTGAAATAGC
>NW_007387029.1:0-2249 GCF_000475195.1 Diaphorina citri
CTCCCATAACGAGGGAATTCCGTTAACTACACCTTTCGGATTTGATTTGACTGCTTTCTGTAAAATTTCCCTTTCGTATACCTAGGTCAAATTTCCCTATCCTCAGGTAAATTTGAAATTACCAACAGGAATAATAAAAACCAAGACTTCACTTCGGGACCACTTTCACATTACTTCAAGGAAAGTTTGATGTAAGTAAATTTCCGCCCCAGCAGGAATTCGAACCCAGTACCTCTAGAGTCTAGACCACAGAGGTGGACTAACATAATTTTCTAACTTCTTCTCCCACTTTGATATTATTGTTTAATTGTTTTCCTGTCCATCATGATAAAATGGGGAAAATCATTGAGGGAGCAAAGGGCAAAGAGGGAGCGGATGCAGAGAGACAACAAAAGAGAAAACACAGTGTTTTTCGGGGAGAGAATTGCTCTTTTTCAACAATTCCAACATCAAAAGGTAGAAGAAGATAATAATAAAAGAATGATACAGTCGAACATGGATAAACAGGTCTTGTATAAGCAGGAAACCTGGATAAACTGAGAGAGAGAGAGAGAGAGAGAGAGAGAGAGAGAGAGAGAGAGAGAGAGAGAGAGAGAGAGGAGAAAGTTTGATATAAGTAAATTTCCGCCCCAGCAGGAATTCGAACCCAGTACCTCTAGACCACAGAGGTGGACTAACATTATTTTTTAACTTCTTCTCCCACTTTGATATTATTGTTTTCCTTTCCATCATGATAAAATGGGGAAACACAAAAATCATTGAGGGAGCAAAGGGCAAAGAGGGAGCGATGCAGAGGGACAAAAAAGAGGAAACACAAAGAGTCTTTTTCGGGGAGAGAATAATTGCTCTTTTCCAACAATTCCAACATCAAAAGGTAGAAGAAGATAATAATAATAATAATAAAAAATAATAATAATACAGTCGAATCAGGATAAACAGGACTTGCGAAAGCAGGAAACCTGGATAAACTGAGAGAGCGAGAGAGAGAGAGAGAGAGAGAGAGAGAGAGAGAGAGAGAGAGAGAGAGAGAGAGAGAGAGAGAGAGAGGAATTTATCCTAAACAAATAATGTTCGTTCTCGGAACGGCTGGCTTTCTCCTACCTGGTCTTCCTTTTTTCTTCGATTACAGGACGATAAGATCTTAGTTCCAACCAGGCGGGGTGAGGGTTAATGTGAGGAGGGAGGTAGCTTGTCACCGAATGGAGGGTATAACGCCCCGTCACTGAAAACCTTACCAGTTACACCCCCTTCTTCAGAAGGAGGAGAGAGATGGAAAGAGAGACAAAAGTGGATATAGAATGAAAAATAGTGATTTGCAAAAACACAGAGCTTTCTTCTGTGTAAAAAAGAAAAAGACAAGAAGAGGAGGAGGGGAAAGGGAGAGAGAGACGGACAGAAATTCTCATTCTTCTTCTGCTAGCACTCTTCTGACTATTCCTGTTGTTGAAATGATCACTGATCTTTGACATTTCTTGGCACCCTGTATGTTTCTAGGACGGTAAATCGGGTTCATTTATGTTCGCCACGTGCCAGGGAAATGTTTCTCCCCTCGGTACAATTTCCCTCCCCTTAGTTAAATTTCCCTCTATAATTTAGCTCCCATAACGAGGGAATTCCGTTAACTACACCTTTCGGATTTGATTTGACTGCTTTCTGTAAAATTTCCCTTTCGTACCTATACCTAGCTCAAATTTCCCTATCCTCAGGTAAATTTGAAATTACCAACAGTAATAATAAAAACCAAGACTTCACTTCGGAACCACTTTCACATTACTTCAAGGAAAGTTTGATATAAGTAAATGTTGTAGATATGCTTGAGTTGTCGCCGTAAATCTTCATACTTGGCTATTTTGATTGAATATGCCGTGTTGATGTTTTCATCTAATGGTGTTGTGACGTCAATAATACTGATAGAATTGGCTGACTTGTCTACATACACAATATCAGGTCTGTTATTGATGACGTTTGTCTCTGTTTGTCCCTTAATGTTTGACCTCTTCAAATAAGAAAATCGAGTCTCTATAAGCAGGAATGGCTTTTTCTTGGGACTTGCGAGTCCACTGAAGCCTCTGTATGCAGGAATTTATGTATTGTATTTTGTCATGCCACAGTTTTCCCCCTAACCTGTGTTCATAACCTATGTTCGTATGGATTTTTTGCCAGCCTAGTTTGCTTAGTTGGTAGCGCGTCTGCCTTGTAAGCGCTAGGCCGCGGGTTCGATTCCCGCCCGGGACGGATTTTATCCTGAT
>NW_007387030.1:0-2249 GCF_000475195.1 Diaphorina citri
TCAGTTTTTTTTTTTTTTTACAAACTCCTGAGATGTCATCGTAGATTTGTACAACCTTAACCCATCTTTTAGAGCTGTTTGTCATTATACCTAAGCCTCAAAATGGCCTTTTTGTGTATGAAGTTGTCCTCACTAAGCTGAATACACCCCCAAAATGAGCTTTCTGAGACAGTCTAAGTTCCTGTACCTACTTATTGGATACTGAGTACCTACTTATTTTATAATAATCCTATGATCATAAAATTTGATGGTCATGTGGTGTTCATGTATGAGGCTTTGTGACTTTTGTAACACAAGTGTTCAATAGGGCACTCCAGTGTTGAGCAATTGATCATTGACCACCTGTTAAATTATCACCTAGTGATGTCAGTAGACAAACTGGAGACTATTTCATTTTCTATGAGGAACTTAACACTTTAGATTTTGCACTTAGCAATAGCACAGATTTTGCACAAAGCAATGCACCGTCCTCTCCGGTGTTCCTCAGGGTTCAGTGCTGGGCCCCCTTCTCTTCAGTCTGTTCATAAATGACATTTCGTCCTGTTTCAATATTTTGATAGAGGGAACTGTAACAACAGTAGCCTTATCGTCTCAAATTGGAAGAAATAAAGAGACAGAATAGGCAAAGGCAGCCATTCCAAGAAGGAACCTTATCTGTTTGAGATATAGACCGCCCTGGATGGGAATCGAACCTGCATCCTAGCGCTGTCAAGGCAGACGTTCTACCTTCAAAGATAACAAGCCTCGTTACGAGGAATGTTCATTAAAATACAAGGACTTTGTTCTTATTCTATTTTCTTCGTGTTGTTTCAGTATTCAGAAGATGCTACGTCTGTTGGTAGCATCTACAGATGGATTTCTCTACGTATATAATCTAGATCCTAACGAAGGTGGAGACTGTGTGTTAATCAGACAGCACAGGTGAGTAACACGGAACAGTGCAATAGTCCTAACTACTGGACTCCACACACAGAAATTTCGTTAGAAAAGTCCCTTATTTCAATGTAATGTAACATGGAAATAAAATTGGACCTTATTCAGACTGAGGATATAAAGAGAGTGTATCTTAATCACTACAATTATATTGAATGATGTTGACAAAAGATATTTGGATGATACAAACCATTTTAATGTGAACAAGAAAGTTAATATTTTTATCTTTTGAAAAAAACTCGAATCATGAATTAATCTGTAATGAAGCACCGGACTTTCTGCATGGCAAGCAACCCCTTTGCCCACTATACCACCGATGCAGGTGTTCATTCCAAACATTTGGTCCAGTGGTAACGCGCTTGCTTGCCATGCAGAAGGTCCCGGGTTCGAATCCCACCATCGACAAAAATTTGTACTCATTTTTCGGCAGTGCAATAGTCCTACATTACATACTGGACTCCGCACACAGAAATTTCGTTAGAAAAGTCCCTTATTTCAATGTAATGTAACATGGAAATACAATTGGACCTTATTCAGACTGAGGATATAGAGTGTATCCTAATCCTAATCACTACATATTATATTGAATGATGTTGACAAAAGATATTTGGATGATACAAACTATTTTAATGTGAACAAGAAAGTTAATATTTTTATCTTTTGAAAAAAACTCGAATCATGAATTTTAATCTGTAATGAAGCACTTTCGGACTTTCTGCATGGCAAGCAACCCCTTTGCCCACTATACCACCGATGCAGGTGTTCATTCCAAACATTTCTCTGTTTTATTGCTATTTTATTTTTTAACACTTTAAAAAAAAAAAAAAAAAAAAAAAAAAAGAGAGTTCCCCCGCGCCAAATCATGTAACGCTCTTTGCATATGTTCCCATTGAGTTGATCCGACATCATTAGTTCCACACAGAATAATGACCGAATCCTTTGCTGAAGGACTAGTTAGATTTGGGGATTGATTTTGAACCGCGGCCACCTCCTGATAACCCGCCCCTGGCTGGAAAAATGATTGTACGGAATAATTCTTGGGTAGAATGGCAGAGAACTTCTCGCTTAAACCTCTGACATGACTGTCTCCTATGATATGACAGGTAGATTTTGTATTGTTTGCATGATGGACAGATTGGACAGGGTTATGGACAAACTGCTGATTTGGGTCCTGTCGGGATACGTGTTGAACAGCAGCCCGATTTTCAATGATAAATTCCAAAGAAGCTATTGTGTTGGGACAAACTGCTGATTTGGGTCCTGTCGGGATACGTGTTGAACAGCAGCCCGATTTTCAATGATAAATTCCAAAGAAG
>NW_007387031.1:0-2249 GCF_000475195.1 Diaphorina citri
GAAGCACAATTGCTCCCAAAAATATATATTTTTATTCCCACATAATTTAAAGTGTTTAAAGAAAAGTAACATAAATCACACATATTCAAAATCCCCTTAGCAAAAGAAAGACCGTGAAAAGAAGAATGGATCAGATAAGAGTGAGTGGCTATAAATGGCCTGTTATTCTATCACATTAATCCTTTATTAGAAAAGAAAAACACAAAATCACCAGGATCTTCAATAGCAACACACACACTTCTTCCATTGCAAAGCACCAGCATAGAGAAAAAGAAAACGAGTGAATACCTATAGATACAGCTATCAAGAGTTATGGGTTGTTATTCTATCACATTAATACTTTGTTAGAGAAGAAAAACAAAGACTCACACAAATCACTTCTTCCATAGCAAAGCACCAGTAAACAGGACAAAAGTGTATAAAGAGCTAACAAGAGCTAACGAGTCCATTATATTTATTAGTTGTTATTAAAAAAGAGTGAACAAAACTCGAAATGTGCCACTCATTCAAGGTTATCCAAGAAATAAGAAAGCCCTATTATTTGAGCGAAGAGAAAGCTCACAAATAGCTTTTTGTTAGAGTAGGAGTCAGTTACTTCCCCTTAAAAAAAACACCTTTTCTCAAAAAACCCCAATATTTAAACAATGCACACAAAATACAAACGAATCACTTACCCTGTAAGTGACACAGCTCAGTTTACACGCAGGACAGTCCAACTTGAATCGAACGCGATCATCCTTCTCCTGAAATATCAAACAAAACAAATTAAAATAAACTGAAAGCTTGTAAGAATGTATCTACCCTACACAGGCCCCCTTGTGGATAAAAGAACTTGTCCAATCATGGGCAGCCGCGGAGGGACAGGAGTAGGTACTTACCCCCATGGTTTGACAAAGATCAAACATACACTGCGCCACAGGCGATTTCCCCCCTAAAATAATGTCTCCAAGCCCTTTTTACTTTTCTTATCCTATAGGAAGGAAAGTAATGTAATCGGGTCAAATTTTCGATGCTCAGATTTTAGTGCAAAAAACACGTTTTGAGGTCCCTAGAGCCTAAATCCAAAGTTTCAGCCATTGGTCCGTGTGTGTGTCTGTCTGTCAACAAAATATCTCGAGAACGGTAAGAGCTAGAGACTTGAAATTTTGTATGTAGTTCACAAATGTGACAAGGATGCAACACAAAACGTTTGGTTAAAATGGGTGCTGCGGTTGGCGGTATTTTGACCGCGTTTTGGCGGGTTTCGACCGCTTTTTGGCGGTTTTCAGCTATACTGACTAAACGGTTAGAGATATTGTAAATGTTACAACAGAACACCCCAAATAAGCACGATTCAATAGGATAAGGAAAGTCGTGTGATGTTCACACCAGAGATTTTTTTTTTCCTTCTTTCAGACACTTTAACACTACGGACGTAGATCCTTAGTAGGTCGTTCGCGCCGATGCCGTTAAGTTATATAAGGTTGAAACAGGTTGAGTGCTTTTTACAAGAAAAGAGGGTCGACATCTTCGGCATCCAAGCCTCTTTGAAATCAATAATTCCTCACTCTTTTCCTTTCCGACCCTGGGTTTGAGCCCCCAATGTGCACCAGAAAATAAATTCCGTAAATCATAAAAAAAAAAACTGTAGTACACGCATACATACATACGTACAGGTCGTACAGACCATGGGCTAAAAACCACTTTTTTGGAATCAGGGGATCCCAAAACGGATATTTCCACTCTTTTCCCGATTTTGAAAATTTGGACCGATTGCAATACTTTCTCATTACCTTGTATAGGTTCCCTATACGTAAGGGTAATAGAAAGTAAAAAAAGGGTGTAAGTCCTTACCTTGTCATCCTTGCTAGCGTCTCCATTAGTCTTGGCTTTGGCCCCCAGCTCCTTCTTACGTTTGACCACCTTCTTGACAACCTTCACCACTTTCTTCGTCACCTTCTTCTTCTTGGGGACCGCTGCCGTTTTGCTCTCTTTCTCTCCCGCGGTGCTCGATTCATCCTTGTCTTCCGTTTTGACTAAAAAAAAGGGAAATAGAAATTTGTTGACTTTTTTTGGTGCCATTTCGTTAGTAGGTCAAGGTCAGTGGTGTAGTGGTCAAGGCGCTCGCCTGGTAAACAGGAGGGCGTGGGTTCAAACCCAGCCGAGGTATGGAATTTTATTCTCAATATACTTAATTTGAGAATTTGACCACAATAATAGTAGTAGCCTACTGCTGGACTAAAGGGACTTTTCAGTCCTATGCGAGCAGT
>NW_007387032.1:0-2249 GCF_000475195.1 Diaphorina citri
TTATTGTGTTTTATTAAAAGTTTTCTACTCTCTCCCATTATTTTCTTCTTGATTTCTAGCACCTCCGTTCCGGTGCGAGTATTTTGTATTTTTCGATGTTCACTGCCTGCTGTTGTTCCTGGGGTTTTTCCTGATATCAATTTTGTTCCTGATTTACAAATTACCTACAAGTGTGACGCCGAGGCCTACAAATAAATGCAGATAACATGTTGTTATTTATTTTTTTCATTTTATTTGTAAGCTCAGCCATCACGGACTTGACTCGTATGGTTATCTTCTATGTAACATGTAAACTGGTCGGCAAATAACATTATCATTTCCCCAAGTGTTTGATACCCCCGCTTTCCGTTAACAAGCAGAATCACAGGATATCACAGGGCACTTCATTGCTCAGGCTCGGGACTTTTTTTTTTCAAATACGTATTCCGCAAATGTAATAGAAAGTCGTGTGATGTTCACACCAGATTTTTTCATTTTATTTGTAAGCTCAGCCATCACGGACTTGACTCGTATGGTTATCTTCTATGTAACATGTAAACTGGTAGGCAAATAACATTATCATTTCCCCAAGTGTTTGATACCCCCGCTTTCCGTTAACAAGCAGAATCACAGGATATCACAGGGCACTTCATAGCGGTGTTATCTATCCCTCACGTCATATGCTTCAAACAGACGTCACTTAGACCTGCTCTGAATAGCCATTCTATGGAAACGTGATACCCGCCCTGCTCTCGTACAAAGTACGTTATCCTGTTTCACATTTTAACATCATGCTCTCTGCTGATAGCCATTCTATGGAAACGTGATACCCGCCCTGCTCTCGTACAAAGTACGTTATCCTGTTTCACATTTTAACATCATGCTCTCTGCTTAGTTGCAGCATCTCATAGCATGACGACTGTAGTCACTGTAGTTCATGTTTACCCCGTATATCTCTTTAAAAAGAGAGGAAATCATTGGAAATCTCGCACTGTGATGATTCAGTGTGATAGTAGGTACTCGTAGTTGTCAAGTTGTTCTATCAATCCGTTAATTATAAATATTGCCATCTGAACTGTGTATTATCGATTGTATATTGAGGAGATACGCCATGGGAGGGAAGCGTAGACTGTGTCAGCAAGTTTGTAATGGCTTACAGGGTTAGAATTAAGCAGGTAGTTTTCCTTCAGTTATAGCATCAAATCGCTACGTTAGTCAACTGTAATACTGCAGTTCAGGTTTACCCCGTATATCTCTTTAAATGAGAGGAAATCATTGGAAATCTCGCACTGTGATGATTCAGTGTGATAGTAGGTACTCGTAGTTGTCAAGTTGTTCTATCAATCCGTTAGTAGTTTTCCTTCAGTTATAGCATCAAATCGCTACGTTAGTCAACTGTAATACTGCCGTTCAGGTTTATCCCGTATATCTCTTTAAATGAGAGGAAATCATTGAAAATCTCGCACTGTGATGATTCAGTGTGATAGTAGGTACTCGTAGTTGTCAAGTTGTTCTATCAATCCGTTAGTTCTGGGTTCTGAATTGTGAATTGATACCCAACGAAGACCAAATGGGTAATTCTTAATTTCTTTGATAAATATATCCCATACCTCGGCCTGGGATTGAAACCGTATCCTCCCGATTACGAGGCGACCTTCTTGACCACTACACCACCACAGTACGTTGCCATTTCATACCCGACGAAGACCAAATGGGTAATTCTTAATTTCTTTGATAAATATATCCCATACCTCGGCCTGGGATTGAAACCGTATCTTCCCGATAACGAGGCGACCTTCTTGACCACTACACCACCACAGTACGTTGCCATTTCCTCAAGTTATTATTTACAGCTCCCTCTTCATTAGGAAACCTAATGAATGTCATTCTATCTTACGACTACCAGAGGACATTGTAAATTAGGAGGAACACCAGTTGCGTCCGGGAAACCAAAATAATTTAGTTAATTTTTGGGTGCTACCTAACCTAACGCACTAACGCCCAGAAAGTTGCTGGTTTGTGAATGTCCTTTCACACAATAACTTGTCTCGGAATGATTGGGAAATTGGGAATACAAAGTACATATTTCTAGTTCAGGTACTCGATTACGCTACTACCTAGGATGATAAATTTCAGATCCGGGACGCAAATCGGAGAGATGAAAGTCGGATTTGACCTTCAAGACGCAACTCGGAGCTCCCCATAAATTATACACAACTAACGCGTTACAAGCAGGTGACATTTTCCATGAAACCCAAACGAACAACAGC
>NW_007387033.1:0-2248 GCF_000475195.1 Diaphorina citri
TTTTTTTTTCAAGACCGAAACCATTAAAATCCGGTGCTTGTTTCAAAAGATATGAGTTTTTCATGTTTTCCCTAAAATTTTCTTATGTCCAGTTTTGGAGCTGGGGGACCAAATATGGTCGGGCCAGCTTGACTCACCTCCATTTGGGTGGATGCCCGAAAGAAGGGCCTATGTCACAATTTTCAGTCCGAAATTAAAAATAAATTGTGACAAATCCGAGATTAAAATTGTGACAAATCCGAAATAAAATTGTGACAAATCCGAGATTAAAATTGTGACAAATCCGAAATAAAATTGTGACAAATCCGAGATTTAAATTGTGACAAATCCGAAATTAAAATTTTAGGCGGCCAGTCGGTTCGGGGAACAACTAGGGGAACATTTGGGTGCCCGGAAGAAGGACCTATGTCACAAAAAGAGAGAGAAAAAAAATTCGAAGCAGATTTTCTCTTAAACACAAGGTTCGTCCGCGGAAAGACTGGCCTTCTCCTATGCTGTATGCTGTCTTCCTTCTCTCTTCGCTTTCGGGACGATAAGACCTTAGCAGTTAAGTTCTCTCTATCAAAACCTCCTTTGGGATTAATGCTTCAGTACAGCTTGAGAGCCAGTACATTTTGTTCGTAATTATGGCCCTAAGTCTGGCAGGGTTTTCACTAAGTGACGTAGGTTCTCTTTTCACAGAAATAACTTATGCCTTTCAGAATAAGACTATGTGCCCCCCTCCCGTCCCGAAGCACCGGCACTGTTAACTTGTTCCTAAGCAGAAAAACAGGGGAGGTTCTATAAAATTGGTACACTAGTAATCATCAATCAGTGACTTATAGACATTCAACTGTAGGAGGACTTCCTCCTACATCAGTGATTGCCGTCTCTCCATGCTCACCAATTTCGAAGGTTCCGTAAGACTCCCCCTTCCTAAAGAAATAAGCAAAGGTTAAGTACGAAGGGCAATTTGTAGCCAAAACCAAAAGTCAGCCCAAAGCAATCATCCTAGTTAGGGGCTGAATGAAAGCCTGACGAAAAACGCCGACCTCGTCTGTTTTTTTCGTACTACGCCTCTGGTCACTCGGAAGAAATCTCTCTCTCTCTCTCTCTCTCTCTCTCTCTCTCTCTCTCTCTCTCTCTCTCTCTCTCTCTCTCTCTCTCTCTCTTAGTCTTTGCCCAGGTACAAGTAGAACTACCTCAGTATCTTTGCAAAGTCCAGAGTAAATAATCAGCAAAGCCTCGCATTTACCGAACTCAGTGGTACCGGGTAGTTGGACCAGCTATGGGTCCCCATGGCAATTTCAAATTAATACGAAATAGAAAGTAAAAATTTTGCTTCGTACAACACCCATTTACAGGCGAAATTCTACCGCGGTGGTACCGGGTAGTTGGACCAGCTATGGGTCCCCATGGCAATTTCAATTTCATACGAAATAGAAAGTAAAAGTTTGCTCCGTACAACACCCGTTTACAGGCGAAATTCTACCGCGGTGGTACCGAGTAGGTGGACCAGCTATGGGTCCCCATGGTGATTTCACTTTAATACGAAAAATTTTTGCTCCGTACAGGACCCATTTACAGGCGAAATTCTACTTTTTTTTTAAAGAGGTTTGATAAAGGGAACTGTAACTGATAAGGTCTTATCGTCTCGAAATCGAAGAGAGAAGGAAGACAGGATAGGAGAAATCCATCCGTTTCGAGAACGAACCTTATCCATGATAAAATTCTCCCCGGGTTAAAAGTTGCGCGACTACGTTTCCAATGAACGACAGGCCTTATGGGGTGGACTCACTAAGGGGACTATAATTGGTACACTTAACCTAACTCACATTAGTTGTATATCAAATCTCGAATCTCACTGACATAGGCAAAAATCTGTGAGTCCGCTATTTGCTCCGTACAAGACCCATTTACAGGCGAAATTCTACTTTTTTTTAAAGAGGTTTGATAAAGGGAACTGTAACTGATAAGGTCTTATCGTCCCGAAATCGAAGAGAGAAGGAAGACAGGATAGGAGAAATCCAGCCGTTTCGAGAACGAACCTTATCCAGGATAAAATTCGCCCCGGGTGGGAATCGAACCCACAACCGAGCGCTTACAAGGCAGACGAGCTAACTAGGTTTGAATTTTCAGGCGTTAGGTAAAAGTTGCGCGACTACGTTTCCAATGAACGATAGGCCTTATGGGGTGGACTCACTAAGGGGACTATAATTGGTACACTTAATCTAACTCACATTAGTTGTATATCAAATCTCGAATCTCA
>NW_007387034.1:0-1754 GCF_000475195.1 Diaphorina citri
AAATGTTTTCCACTCTCAAGTGTAAAGAAATTTAAATAAAGGTACAATATCACAACTTGCTAAAATCAGGAAAAAAAAATCGATAAATCGATTCCGGTATCCCATAAAAAAAAAGAACTTTGAAAATTCTTTTACATTAAGATGATGAAGACTAAAAATATAAATTCTGACAAACAAACTTTTCACAAGTCTCCCGTAGTTTTAAATAATTCAACATTCAAGGTACGGCAGTTATTCCTAATATGTAGGTAAAGTTTTTGAAGTCGTTTTTAATGCACATGGTTTGAAATTCAAGATTTCAAGTTGATTTCTTCATGCAATAATCAATCGCTCTACTTTCTACCTGTTCTACGAACATAAAGCAATCAGTGAAACTTTTCCCTTTCAAAGACAATTCCTCAAATGTTTTGAACATTTTGTTTCCATATGAAGAACTAGAACTACTCTTTGCTTTCTTGTTTGAAATTTCGCTGTCGAAACTATTATTGTGACCCGTGTTTGTTAAATCCATGGCATCTACCTTGCCAGAGGTTTCTATCTTATCATAGAGGAGAGAGGTATTGTTATTGACATTGTTGTTTGAATCATTATGGACGTTTTCAAATTCAGCATCATTGTTAACACACAGTACCGGCTCTAAGCGTTCACTCACGAAACTAACTGGCGCTTCCACAACATTAACTTTGTGTCGCATAGTTTCGTTGGTTTTGTTTTGTACAGCATTGGGCTCACCTGTGCTGGACCGTGTGGTTTGGTCATTATCAAAATCATCGCTAAATTCACCGGACTCGGCAGTTTTCTTCTCATTTTCCGACAAATTCATGAGTTGTTCCATGCTATGCGTCTTCATATGTAACTTCAAACTTCTGCTCACGATTCCACTGAATGGGCAAATGCTGCAAGTGTATGGTCTAATGTTCAAATGTCTCATAATATGCCGCTTGATCCCTGTTCTGCAATGCGTGTTGTACAAACACATGTAGCACATGTATTTGATATTGATGGGTCTCAGCATGTAAACACAGAGGCGACAGTGTTCAATGATGTTGGAGATATCTTTGGGTAGTTTCTTGTAGCAGTAAATGCACACGGGGTCTTCACGGATCAGATCATTTTCCGATCCATTGAGATCATCTTTGCAGGACTTGTCAGAGGGTTTGGGTAGAGCGTCACTAGATTCTGTTGGTTTTGTACTAGGGATATGTTTCTCGCTGTGTATCCTTGAGGTTTTCATTTCATTGTTTGTGAGAGATCCTGGGTTCTTTGGAATGTCTCCAGGGTTTGGTCCGATGGTTTCATCCCTGAGTTCAACCTGTTCCATTTTCATGGATAAATTCATTGGTAACTTTTCCAGCAAGCCGTTATGATCGCCTAGCTTTTCTTCTTTGATAAGTTGTGTACTCCATGGCTCCTGTTTGATCAAGTTGGAAGGAAGACCATTGATTTTCGCCAGCGAACTGTTATAAACGAAAAAGTTCACCGGTTTGCAACTATCATCATATGTTTGATTTTCGGGTAGGCTTGGAAATGTGTTTTGTTTGTGTAGCTCTACTTTCCTCTGCTTAGATTTCTTCTCCAGACTGGTTGATTTCATTTCAAATTCATGATATGAATAGTTCTTAGATTTCTTTTGACCTCCAGAATGTGATTCGGATTTCTTTCTGATGAGCTGATCTTTATCGACCAATTTAATATCGACTTTATCTTTTATTAAATCCGACTGTTCTGCATTTACTTCACTTGGTCTGAATGCA
>NW_007387034.1:4359-11381 GCF_000475195.1 Diaphorina citri
GTTTTTGTCTCTTGGGAGTTTTATATTTTAACAAAAAATCTTGAGGACCTCTGCGAGGAAGGAAACCCAAATATTACATTCGTTCTCAGCATAAATTTCTTTGTCAAAGTATTAATAGTCTGAAAACTACACAACAAATAATTGAGAGAAAAAAGCTTTTGGGCTAAAAACGGACACTCGGAAATGTAATTTGGGTGTTATAACAAAAGCAACAAGAGATAAATTTATAAATATATATCAAATTTCTCTAACATTTTAGACCATGTTTCACAACACAAACAGATCAGGACATTATTTCAAACAAATTTAACATTACAAATTTTTTGAACTTTAAGAAATTTTCTTCATAAGAAGATTTCTGCTTTTTACAATTAATAAATAATAAATCCAAAACAAACTTATATTAACAAACAAGTTATAGTAATTACAAAATTTTGGAAAAAAAATACTCACCACGTGTTAAAACAAAATAGGTTTTAAACAGCTTTTCCTTTTTACAAACTTATGGCTTGAGAAAAATGCCACCATAGAGCTAGTCTAAACACGACTTATACTGACTTAAATAAAAAGAAAAACAAATTTTGAAGAAATAAAAACACTATAGTTAAAACAAAAGAATCAAAATTAAATACTTATATTTAAAATCTGTGATAAATTTTATCAAAAGTCAACTGAAAGATTTATTTGTAAGTTACAAGAGATCAGGTACAACTTTTATTTCTCACATAAAGTAACCGTATTACATGAAGCAAATAAATAAAGAAGGTTTCAAAAAGTAAGTAATAAAGAAAAAGATAAATTTGAACTTGTACTGAATAGTAATAATTCGAACAAATTTCACATGTAGTGACTCAAAACTCGTTTTTTGAGTCTAACGCGGGGCTTAAGCAGAATTTTTAAGGTATCACCAAGGTTGAACGGTAACAAAAAGGTTTAGTTTTTTATTTTTGGAGAGAAAAAGTCTAGGTGATAAGAAGGGGCCTGCTGGTTAAGAAAACGTAAGTAACATTGCCAACGCACGAGATGCGGCTGGATGACCTGGTAACGTTTGAGACGGATGCTGCGGTTCGCATTTTTGGGGTACGCTGCCGTTGAAGTACACAAAGGCGGACAGGCATGATAACGGGCCATGCCTTAGATCGTACCGATAGGGTGGACGCGTGCGTATGCTTTCCTCTTCGGCAAACGCACGCTTTACACATTATAGCGCGTCGCAGCTTCTAACGGTAGATGCGCGTGTACGCGTGCTGGGTATATTACGGGCCTGTGCTCACTTCTCGCCGCGATGGTAACGCCGGAAGACATTGAAATGGACGAGGCTGCGTTTCCCCGCTAATTGGCGGTATGTTTCATATGTGTATACTTAAAGAACCTGCTATTCCCCCCTGGCAAATGCCCAGACTGCACACTGATATACTGTTGAGGTACCACCTTTACTTCCTTGTGTTACTTTCAGGATGTGAACCTCCCCCGCAAGTGTGGCGTCCTCATATAACCTGTAGTCTACCTAATTCCTATAACAATCATTCCCGAGTTAAATAGTCCCTGTACTCCATGTGTTATCCCGACGCACCCTTCTCTGCTGACTGTTCTTTGCGGCTGGATAAAATTAATCCCTTTCCGATCCTTCTTCTTTCTTCTTCTTCTCTCATCCTGGTTTCACACGGTCGTAGCAGTTACTTCCTTGTGTTTAGTCTACCTAATTCCCTATAATATGAATTGTCATAAAATGATATTTTTCCAAATTTTAATTTATGGAGATTCAAGATTCCACTAAATAAATACACTACCAATACCAATGGACTCTATTCTACGACCGCAAACCGCGATAAAACTGACGAAAACCTATCTAAAGCTGGCAAAAAACCCGCCAAAAGTCGATATGGCCTGATTTGCCAATCTCTTATAACATTTTCAATCCCATTTTTCTTGTGGGGTTTATTCGTAGTAAGTTATCCTATTCCTTTCAGCACACTACAAGTGTGGTCTAAAAAAAAAAATATAAATATAATTATCTACTCAATAAACAAATAATGTGAATAATGCATTAACACAGGCGCTCTGTGCAGAAGTTTCTACTAAATTAGGTACATACATATTCGACTTAAACTCTGTACATGAAACGATGAATATAATGGTATCCTTGTAAAGAAAATGCCTGGATCTTGTATAATAGAATAAACCAACAAAGTGTAATAGAATTAACAAGGAGATAAAAAGGGGTGGTAGAAGTTTAAAACAAACATCAATAACACTAAAAATAAATATGGTACAAAGTTAATGCATCTATCAAACACGTTATCAAGAGAAATAACAGTTAAGTGGACAATTTATCACATTAAAATAATGGTTAATTTGAAGAACTTCCGGTTCGGAATGCAAGATGTTAGAACATAAAGACATAAAGAAGAAAGGGAATAGATAAAAAGTTTCGCGGATTTCCTTTTCTCTTATAAAAAACGTAAATAAATATTCAACTAATTTTAGATTTTAGGGTTTCAAACCAAACTGTTGCTGACTATGATTAGCGGAGACTACTACTACTTTCAATATTTTAGGCCCATCGAATTAATTGAGTGGGTGGTAAGTTTGCAGGGGCAGTCAGATTGGGAGGCCTATATGAAAGTAACGTCTGCTCATAGAGAACGTGTTTGATTTGGCCTGACGCGGTCAAAGAACGGGATTCAGCACGCAGGTTAGTCGGGTTTAGAATGCTGTTAGGAGCTGTTACAGTTTTTTGCTTCTCAGTTTTACCAATAGGAGTACGCACCCGAAGGCCCCCTCACCGATTTTTTTTTTTTTTTTTCGAGCCATAATAAGGATCGTAAAATCGAGTCAATAATTTTCACGAAAATGTGAAAGACAAAATTGGTCTCAGAAAAACTTTTTTTTCGACTGCGCCAATTAAAAAAAAAAAAGGTCCAACATTATTTAACATCGACCAAAATGTTTTCCACTCTCAAGTGTAAAGAAATTTAAATAAAGGTACAATATCACAACTTGCTAAAATCAGGAAAAAAAAATCGATAAATCGATTCCGGTATCCCATAAAAAAAAAGAACTTTGAAAATTCTTTTACATTAAGATGATGAAGACTAAAAATATAAATTCCGACAAACAAACTTTTCACAAGTCTCCCGTGGTTTTAAATAATTCAAGGTACGGCAGTTATTCCTAATATGTAGGTAAAGTTTTTGAAGTCGTTTTTAATGCACATGGTTTGAAATTCAAGATTTCAAGTTGATTTCTTCATGCAATAATCAATCGCTCTACTTTCTACCTGTTCTACGAACATAAAGCAATCAGTGAAACTTTTCCCTTTCAAAGACAATTCCTCAAATGTTTTGAACATTTTGTTTCCATATGAAGAACTAGAACTACTCTTTGCTTTGTTTGAAATTTCGCTGTCGAAACTATTATTGTGACCCGTGTTTGTTAAATCCATGGCATCTACCTTGCCAGAGGTTTCTATCTTATCATAGAGGAGAGAGGTATTGTTATTGACATTGTTGTTTGAATCATTATGGACGTTTTCAAATTCAGCATCATTGTTAACACACAGTACCGGCTCTAAGCGTTCACTCACGAAACTAACTGGCGCTTCCACAACATTAACTTTGTGTCGCATAGTTTCGTTGGTTTTGTTTTGTACAGCATTGGGCTCACCTGTGCTGGACCGTGTGGTTTGGTCATTATCAAAATCATCGCTAAATTCACCGGACTCGGCAGTTTTCTTCTCATTTTCCGACAAATTCATGAGTTGTTCCATGCTATGCGTCTTCATATGTAACTTCAAACTTCTGCTCACGATTCCACTGAATGGGCAAATGCTGCAAGTGTATGGTCTAATGTTCAAATGTCTCATAATATGCCGCTTGATCCCTGTTCTGCAATGCGTGTTGTACAAACACATGTAGCACATGTATTTGATATTGATGGGTCTCAGCATGTAAACACAGAGGCGACAATGTTCAATGATGTTGGAGATATCTTTGGGTAGTTTCTTGTAGCAGTAAATGCACACGGGGTCTTCACGGATCAGATCATTTTCCGATCCATTGAGATCATCTTTGCAGGACTTGTCAGAGGGTTTGGGTAGAGCGTCACTAGATTCTGTTGGTTTTGTACTAGGGATATGTTTCTCGCTGTGTATCCTTGAGGTTTTCATTTCATTGTTTGTGAGAGATCCTGGGTTCTTTGGAATGTCTCCAGGGTTTGGTCCGATGGTTTCATCCCTGAGTTCAACCTGTTCCATTTTCATGGATAAATTCATTGGTAACTTTTCCAGCAAGCCGTTATCATCGCCTAGCTTTTCTTCTTTGATAAGTTGTGTACCCCATGGCTCCTGTTTGATCAAGTTGGAAGGAAGACCATTGATTTTCGCCAGCGAACTGTTATAAACGAAAAAGTTCACAGGTTTGCAACTATCATCATATGTTTGATTTTCGGGTAGGCTTGGAAATGTGTTTTGTTTGTGTAACTCTACTTTCCTCTGCTTAGATTTCTTCTCCAGACTGGTTGATTTCATTTCAAATTCATGATATGAATAGTTCTTAGATTTCTTTTGACCTCCAGAATGTGATTCGGATTTCTTTCTGATGAGCTGATCTTTATCGACCAATTTAATATCGACTTTATCTTTTATTAAATCCGACTGTTCTGCATTTATTTCACTTGGTCTGAATGCAAACTCTTCTGGATATCCAATACCTGAATTGTGTCCTGTTGTACCATTTTTATCTTCATTGGAGGGAACAAACCGATATGAATTCTTAGCTAAAGTTTTAGGTAGAACTTGTTCTTCATTCTTGGAAGGTATCTCCAGTGTTTCAGCAACAGATGGAATTAAACTTTCGTTTATTCTCAACATGTTCCCTGCAATATAGAAATAAATTCAAGTCTATTAATTAAATGAATAGATAATACAATAGTCCGTCCCTTATACCTTTTTATTACTATTGTAATAATAAAGGAAGGACGGACTAAAAATAGCCTAACAACCAAAAGGATTGGAGAAAAAGCTGACATCATTAATAAAGATGAAAAGTTTCAAATAGGTAGGTAGGTAGTTAAGTTCAGGGGGAAAAAAGATAAAGAAAACGATCTTGATTCTTAGGTTGCAATTAATTTTGTTTTTATTAATACTTTGCTTTTTGTTTACACTAGAATACTATGAAGGTAGGGTAGGCATACATTTCAATTTACAAAAAATAATAAATAATAAATAAATAAATCAAAAGAAAAATATCAACAGAGAGTAACTTGTAAAGAAATTTAGTAGGTATACTACACGAAACATTTCACCGCTTTTTTACACCTATCATAACTCTTTTCTAGGTGTGATCTTTAGTTTTTACAGAGTTCAATACATTACTTTTCTAGGTGTGATTTTTAATTTCTACAAAGTTTAATACAATTTTTTTTACAAAGTTTAGTACAATTTTGTTCTTGACTTCATGTCTCCCTAGCAAATCTAAGAGTAATCGCTTGGGAACAAGCGTTTCTCGATAAATTGATTCCAGTATCCCATAAAAAATGAACTTCGAAAATTCTTTTACATTAAGATGATGAAGACTAAAAATATAAATTCCGACAAACAAACTTTTCACAAGTCTCCCGTGGTTTTAAATAATTCAAGGTACGGCAGTTATTCCTAATATGTAGGTAAAGTTTTTGAAGTCGTTTTTAATGGACATGGTTTGAAATTCAAGATTTCAAGTTGATTTCTTCATGCAATAATCAATCGCTCTACTTTCTACCTGTTCTACGAACATAAAGCAATCAGTGAAACTTTTCCCTTTCAAAGACAATTCCTCAAATGTTTTGAACATTTTGTTTCCATATGAAGAACTAGAACTACTCTTTGCTTTGTTTGAAATTTCGCTGTCGAAACTATTATTGTGACCCGTGTTTGTTAAATCCATGGCATCTACCTTGCCAGAGGTTTCTATCTTATCATAGAGGAGAGAGGTATTGTTATTGACATTGTTGTTTGAATCATTATGGACGTTTTCAAATTCAGCATCATTGTTAACACACAGTACCGGCTCTAAGCGTTCACTCACGAAACTAACTGGCGCTTCCACAACATTAACTTTGTGTCGCATAGTTTCGTTGGTTTTGTTTTGTACAGCATTGGGCTCACCTGTGCTGGACCGTGTGGTTTGGTCATTATCAAAATCCCGTTCACTCACTAAACTAACTGGCGCTTCCACAACATTATCTTTGTGTCGCATAGTTTCGTTGGTTTTGTTTTGTACAGCATTGGGCTCACCTGTGCTGGACCGTGTGGTTTGGTCATTATCAAAATCATCGCTAAATTCACCGGACTCGGCAGTTTTCTTCTCATTTTCCGACAAATTCATGAGTTGTTCCATGCTATGCGTCTTCATATGTAACTTCAAACTTCTGCTCACGATTCCACTGAATGGGCAAATGCTGCAAGTGTATGGTCTAATGTTCAAATGTCTCATAATATGCCGCTTGATCCCTGTTCTGCAATGCGTGTTGTACAAACACATGTAGCACATGTATTTGATATTGATGGGTCTCAGCATGTAAACACAGAGGCGACAATGTTCAATGATGTTGGAGATATCTTTGGGTAGTTTCTTGTAGCAGTAAATGCACACGGGGTCTTCACGGATCAGATCATTTTCCGATCCATTGAGATCATCTTTGCAGGACTTGTCAGAGGGTTTGGGTAGAGCGTCACTAGATTCTGTTGGTTTTGTACTAGGGATATGTTTCTCGCTGTGTATCCTTGAGGTTTTCATTTCATTGTTTGTGAGAGATCCTGGGTTCTTTGGAATGTCTCCAGGGTTTGGTCCGATGGTTTCATCCCTGAGTTCAACCTGTTCCATTTTCATGGATAAATTCATTGGTAACTTTTCCAGCAAGCCGTTATCATCGCCTAGCTTTTCTTCTTTGATAAGTTGTGTACTCCATGGCTCCTGTTTGATCAAGTTGGAAGGAAGACCATTGATTTTCGCCAGCGAACTGTTATAAACGAAAAAGTTCAC
>NW_007387035.1:0-2247 GCF_000475195.1 Diaphorina citri
TCGTACTCGTTTCAAATGAATAAAAATGCAAATTGCTTTCCCGCATGCTGGAGATTGTGGAGGCAAAGTAAATAGGTATCCCTGAACGTAAATGGAACACAGGCAAAAAATATATCTATAGGCACCTACATAGGTAGGTTTTGTAGGTATGCGCTTATTTAGATGAGGTTTTCACTTTTGTGTTAAGTACTTTGTACCATGACGTCACGACTGTTTTAACTTTTTTTTTCCATTGTTTTTGGAACGGGTAAATAAAATTTGATTTTTTCACCTTTTAAAAACGCCTTTTTGTACTTTTGTGACTTCAGACTTGGATTTTTCGGAACTTTCTACGTAGGAATCGGCCTTCCAGTCTTATTATATTTTCTTCCCCCAAATGTAGATGTATACCCTCTATTCACTATTCCATAGACATAGAACACAAAGTCAAATTCTATAGAACACCAATGAAATTCCATAGAACCCCGGCAAAAATTCTGCATGTCTGAGTATGAAAAAGTAAAAAATCTGTAAACTGTAAATACCTAGCGCGGTGTGTATTTTTGTTTTCCATCCAATAAATTCCAATAGATATTCACCCACTCTATAGATATATTCAGTATTCAGCCATACTCAATAGATATTCACACACACTCTACCAGTCATGGGGAAAGTAGATATATTCAGTATTCAGCCATACTCAATAGGTATTCACACACACTCTACCAGTCATGGGGAAAATTCGATGTGAACACTTTGGCATATTATTATTACTATTGTTACCAAATACAGGGTGGACTAAGAGAGGTTTTCAACCTTGCACGAGGTTTTTATGATATTTTCACATGGGACTTTGTACTGTTCGAGAGATTCATAATAATCTCAATCTTTGAATCTTTATCTAACTAGTACGTGTATAGGGAGTATGGATCTGACTAAGTGACTGAGTAGTCCATTGAAAAGAGTAGTTCTTCATAACTCACTCTTTTACTCAATTCTAGTTGAAAGTGAGGGAACTTATCACTCTATGACTCACTGACTGAGTCACATGTTCACAACTCACTTACTCATATCTACTTGGCAAGGGAGCCACCCTGTTTCTATTGAGAGTAACTTATCAGATGCTGTGTTGGAAACAGGCATTTTCAATTCAATGAAACCATGGCGATCACTGACTGAGTCACATGTTCACAACTCACTTACTCATATCTACTTGGCAAGTGAGCCACCCTGTTTCTATTGAGAGTAACTTATCAGATGCTGTGTTGGAAACAGGCATTTTCAATTCAATGAAACCATGGCGTGAAAATTTGTTCGAAAATAATAATATCCCCCCCCCCTCTATAATATCAAAATTGGGTTTTTCATTTTCTTTCACGCCCCGCGGTAAATCTTTGAAAAAATACCTTTGTATTGGAAAAGTGTTGGAAAACTTTTGAAAGTACCTGTTACGGGGCAAGGTTACAGGTGTGAGTTCATTTTCTTCAAAAAATTCCGTACATGCCGGGTTCAATCCCAGCCGAGGTATGGAATTTTATCCTCAATATAATTTGAGAATTTGACCACAATAATAATCAGTGGCGTAGCGTGTATGTATGGCGTGTATGGCGGCCATACAACTCAAAAGTTCATTCTAATGCCCATAAATATTAATGGCATGTACTGTGATGGGACTTGGTAGACCTGTGCATGAGCCCTACAACGCCCTACACTTGAATTTAGACCACGCTACGCCACTGATAATAGTAGTAGCCTACTGCTGGAGTAAAGGGACTTTTCAGTCCTATGCAAGCAGTATAAATGAGCACTATTATTATTATTATTATTATTATTACATGATGTACTTATTCCGAGTACCACTACACGACCGTTTCGTAAGTATTTTGGAACAATCGTTCAAAAATACTTACGAACCTCTCCTGCTTTCCATTCCACAGCCCAAACATGTTCTACTTGATCCCCAAACTACCCGAGTGGCACTTCAGTAGGAAGAACTATCACAAGTTGGACACTCTGTATAAGGACGCCGAATTGAGTGCGGCTCAGATGAACACCATCAAGTATCACTTCAAAAAGAACAACTCTGGTGAGCTATTATAGTAATTACTGTATTTTCTTTGTTATTTAAAGAGGTTGTAAGCTTTTTGGCAAGAAGTATGTATACATATTGGGTATTACTGTATTTTCTTTGTTTTTTTAAAGGGGTTTAATTTTTAAAGCTTTTTGGCAAGAAATACATACGAGTATTAAATATATGTAGACAACTGA
>NW_007387036.1:0-2247 GCF_000475195.1 Diaphorina citri
TTCCTTGTCTGGTTTGAATTTCGATTCCCACAGACAATATCATGCTTGAGGTAACACACAGAAGGACTAGTATTAGTACTATTAGGTTACTGTGAAATTAACTTACCCCTGACTTACCCTACGATCCTTTCTCCTTCCCTTCCTCTCTTTCCCTGATCTCTCTCTTTCTTTTTACCTCTGCCTTTCTTCTTTTCTCTCTTTCTTTCTATTTTTCTCTCTGTTTCTCTCTTTATTTCCCTCTCTACTTCTTCTCTCCCCACTCTATTTTCTCTGCTCTCTCTCTTCGAATCTCCTCTTTCTCTTGAGCTCTCTCTCCCTATGTCTTTCTCTACTTTTTCGTCTGTGTCTCTCTCCTTTTCTCCTCTTCTTTTTCTCTTTACCCCTTCCTTTCTCTCTAGCCCCCTCTCTGCTCTCTCTTCATCTCTCTGTCTCGCTCCCTCTTTCTCTCTCTCTATCTCAAAGGTAAATGGTGACGCCTCCACGTTTTAAGTCTTATTTGATTCACCACGATGTTATCATTACGGTGAATTCTTCATCTGTAATTATCTACTGGGTGACGAAAATTCTTTGAACCTCTGTAGAAATTCCCTGAGCTGTAGACCCCTCAACAAATTCATCTTTATCTGGTAAATTATTCTGTAGTTCTGTACAGGGTTCAATTTAAAGAAAAATTCCGGTGAACTGTAGATCTCTCAAGAAAATGAGTCCCATTCGGCGAAATCTTCATATTTTCGTTGGGTGGAATCTCACAGTGTGAGAATCCTGTCATTAAAGCCTTTGGAAAAATATGTAATTCTCTACACTGTGAAATTTAAATTACAAGAAAAATTCCGATGAACTGTAGATCTCTCAAGAAAATGAGTCCCATTCGGCGAAATCTTCATTATTTCGTTGGGTGGAATCTCACAGTGTGAGAATCCTGTCATTAAAGCCTTTGGAAAAATATGTAATTCTCTACACTGTGAAATTTAAATAAAGGAAAAATTTCTTGAACTGTAGACCTGTCTAGAAATTTAGTCCAACTTTTTTCCATCATTGTCTCCTTATTCTTCGCGTTGGTGTTTTTATTCTCCTTCTTTATTCTTTTTCTTCTTCCTATTTTTCTTTTTCTTCTCATTCTGAGAAAGCTTCTTAGAAGCTTTTTAGCTTAGGGATTTTTTTATTTTATGTTGACTTATTTATAAAAAATAATAACACATCAGGTAGGTACCTATTGAAAGATAATATTGAATTCAATTCAGTTCTCCTCCTCCTGGGATTGTGTACACCCTGTATTGAAGAGAGTTTCGTTACATCCTGTATGATGGTACATCAGAGCAAAAAGCCAGAACAGAATAATTCAATCTTCAAAGAAACCCACCCATTTCCCTCTCTCTTTCCCTCTCTATTACCTCCTCTTCTCTCTCTTTCCTTCTCTATTACCTTCTTCTCTCTCTCTTTCCCACCTCTCTCTCCTTTTCTTTATACCTATCTCTCTCCTCTCCCTCCTACCTCTCTTTCTACTTCTTCTACTTCCTCCCCTCTTACTTCCCATCCTTTTCTTTATACCTATCTCTCTCCTCTCCCTCCTACCTCTCTTTCTACTTCTTCTACTTCCTCCCCTCTTACTTCCCACTTCTCTTTTTTTTCTCCCTCTCTTAACTTTTCCCTACCCCCTTCTTCCTCCTCAAATTATTCTCTCTCTCTCCCCTCTCTCTCTCTCTATTTACTTTATCTTCCCTTCTCTCTTCCCCTCCCCCTCTCCATTGCCTCTCACCCATCACTCTCTCTTGATCTTCTCCTCCTTCTTCCTCCTCCTACTCTCTCCTCTTCCCTTTCTTTCTCTTCTCTCTCCCCTCTATCTTACCTTCTCACCCCTTCTCTCTCCCTCCCTCCATTTCCTTCTACTCTCTCTCCCATCTGTTTTCCCTTCTCACCCCTTCTCTCTTCCCCTCCTCCCTTCTCTCTTCTCCTCCCCCTCATTCATCTTAGTTCTTACTATCCAATTCTTTCCCCAATATAAGATCTTTCTATCTTCTCCCCCTACAAAGATAATTGTGTTAGAGTCACTTCTCGAGCCAGTGGGACTGGAACACAGGGTCCTCAAGCTACTAGGAGTGAAACATAGGGTCCTGAGTTCACAGACTTCTAAGACTTTTTTTCTTTTCCTCGAAAAGGTTTCATAGAGGGAACTGTAAATGCTAAGGTCTTATCGTCCCGAAAGTGAAGAGAGAAGGAAGAGGGGATAGGAGAAAGTCAGAAGTTCCG
>NW_007387037.1:0-2247 GCF_000475195.1 Diaphorina citri
TTGACATTCCTAGCTTTTTGCAGTAGAGAGCATAACTTGTTGCCACATTTTACATTGCCATCAGATTTGACAATGTTTGAGACATTTTCATCTGAGTTAACAGTGTTTAGGACGTGTTAAACATCGCCCTAATCTCTGCCGGCTTCTATACTTACTGGCTGGTAAACTTTGAAAACATTTCAAAATAAAGTGATTCATTTGGAAGGAGACGTCTGATTTATGATGATGAGTTCGAGCTAGTCACAGGTTTCATTAATTTTGTCTTCAGAAAATGTTATTACCAACTCCTCCAGAGAATGGAAGGCTTTTCACTCCTACTGAGGCTGATAAGTTTTACTTCTGAAGATGTTGAAAGTACTCATGTACTCATGATAGTCATGATGATATCCTCATGAAGTCTATTCAGATTTGAGAAGTGAATTTATTTTAAAAAGGCACTTCATGGTGCTCAATTCAGGGAATGTTTGTCCTGAGAGGCCTCTACCATTACAACTACTCGTATATAGATATCATTTTCTCCAAGAACAAGTTTTCCTGAGCTTTTAAAAACGTGTGCCTATTAGTATGTTTCAGATACTTCCTGCCTCTGGAGTCTGGCTTCTGGCTCTAGACTTGCCTGATTTCCAGTGCTCCGTTTCTCAATTTTCCTAGTTTATTAACTGACATTCTAAACAAACTATTACCATTTAGTAACGAAAGGTTCCCCATACAGTAGTCCGAACCTCAGAAGTCACAGTGCAAGGCGTTTTCTACATTTAAAATCTCTATCTTCTCGTTATGTCTCGGGTCTGACATACCGACTGAAATATGTTTCACTTCTGACAGCAGGCACATGCATTTATCATGCTTCTTTGATTAATGTGTCATTGACAATTTGGAAGTCCATTCTCCTCTAAATGCTTTCCTAGACTGGTGCAACAAGTTGGAGATTTTGGTGCTCCTATTGTTCTTCAGCTAGTAATTGGTTCCAATTTGTTCTCCGAATTTGGTCTAGTACTCCAGAGAAGGGTTTGTGTTGGTGCAACAAGTTGGAGATTTTGGTGCTCCTATTGTTCTTCGGCTAGTAATTGGTTCCAATTTGTTCTCCGAATTTGGTCTAGTACTCCAGAGAAGGGTTTGTGATGGATCTCACTAGTGGATTCATCAGTCTGCTGTACAGCAATACCAAAAGCGCAGACTTACTTACAAAGTAGTGCTAAAACATGGAAATATCTCGTTTTCTCAATAGAATAAAAAGTTCGGTAATATTTACCTACTCGTACATATTTTAATGTACATATCTCCTAAAGAGCATCAACATTACTCTACCAAGTCGAATCTTTTTAAGTTAAATTCCCTAAAGGGATGGAATGGAATAAAGGACTCATGAACAACAAAATCCTCATTTATTTGGTAGCAGCTGAAGCCTCAAGGCAGTGAGGACTTATCTGAACATCAGAATCAGAAATTGCAGTTATCATGCAACTGAAATCTACATTTATCACCGGTACCCTAACCAACCCTAACAAACGAATATCCAACCCCTTCGTATTCGGTACACCTGAAGATTTGCTTCGAGGGTAGACACTACAATGATAGTTATTAATACATATTTTAATGTATCTTCTAAAGAGCACCAACATTACTCTACCAACTCGGGTCTTTTTAAGTTAAATTCCCTAAAGGGATGGAATGGAATAAAGGACTCATGAACAATAAAATCCTCATTTATTTGGTAGCAGCTGAAACCTCAAGGCAGTGAGGACTTATCTGAACATCAGAATCAGAAATTGCAGTTATCATGCAACTGAAATCTACGTTTATCATCAGTAAGGGTACCAACACTACCAACCGACGGTACCCTAACCCTAACAAACGAATGTCCAACCCCTTCGTATTCGGTACACCTGAAGATTTGCTTTGAGGGTAGACACGACAATGATAGTTATTAAGGTACATACACATACATATTATCCCTTGATTCTAATCCTAGGAGAAGGCCTAGAGATCTTGAATCATTATTGACAAGTTTAAGATAATATTTAACACCTCAGACAGTTCTGAGCCAGAAAAACAGTTCAAGAGGTACGAAGAAATTCTTGGTCCGGGTGATTGGGGGTATTTGGAAGAACCACGAATGATGAGATTCCAGATGAGGCCGTGAGATATTGAGATGTTGTTCTACATTACATATACATCAGTCTTAGCACTATTACTAAACTTACTACGAATATGTACTACCAGAAATTTACTATGACTTCAAACTTC
>NW_007387038.1:0-2246 GCF_000475195.1 Diaphorina citri
AAATATAAATCAATTATCAGAAAAGAAGGAGAAATATTTAAATCAAGAAGTATTTTTAGTGGATGTGCCAGAAAATTATCAAAAGATCAACTATTACGTAGGTACCTATGTAAAGGAAATTTTACTCGTTTATTTTTGGGCCCCACTGAACCTCAAAGGGGTGCTATTATAGGGGTCCCTTTTTGTATGAGTTCTACAGTATATGCTAGTTTACCTGTTGAAGAAAATGTCGGCTAGATTTTCTTTCTTTTTTTGGAGGGATTTGACAGAGAGAATTCCCAAAAGATCAACTATTACGTTTCTCGAAACTATTACGTTTTACTCGTTTATTTTTGGGCCCCACTGAACCTCAAAGGGGTGCTATTATAGGGGTCCCTTTTTGTATGCGTTCTACAGTATATGCTAGTTTACCTGTTGAAGAAAATGTCGGCTAGATTTTCTTTCTTTTTTTGGAGGGATTTGACAGAGAGAATTCGAACGGCTAAGGTCTTATCGTCCCGAAATCGAAAGGAGAAGGAAGAAAGGATAGGAAAAAGCCAGCCGTTCCGAGAACGAACATTATCCGTTCAGGATAAAATCCGCCCTGGGCGGGAATCGAACCCGCAGCCTACAAGACAGACGCGCTACCAACCAAGCTAACTAGTCTGGCCTGGCTAGATTCTGGTCCACCCTGTAACTAAGTGAAGAACAATGGTCCGCCCTGGGCGGGAATCGAACCCGCGGCCTACAAGACAGACGCGCTACCAACCAAGCTAACTAGTCTGGCCTGGCTAGATTCTGGTCCACCCTGTAACTAAGTGAAGAACAATGAGAACAATACTTACTAAGAGATGAATCTTTCCTACTGAACAATACTTACTAAGAGATGAATCTTTCCTACAGAACAACACTTACTAAGAAGCGATGGAGAAAGGCAGAAGGAGGGCTGCCCCCAGCGAGACCGATAGAGAGACGGAACAGAGGCATACACTGTGGGGGAGAAGAGAGAATAAATAGAATCAGTCATGGGTACAAGAAGCGATCCATTTGCATTACGCATCAACTGTATTTGTATAAAATACTCCAACCACCAATCTCGAAACCAAGTTCCACGAATATAACTGTATAGAGATGTTGTTGGTGTTGATGGTGTTGTTGGTGGTGGTGTTGTTGTTGTTTTTGTTGTTGTTGGGATCTTTTTTCCGATTCAGTAAGCTTGGAAGGTAGCGCGGGTTGGATTCCCGCCCGGGGCGGATTTTATGCTAAACAGATAAAGGTCGTTCTCGGAACGGCTAGTTTTCTCTTATCCTATTTTTCTTCCTTGCTTTTGGGGCGATCTTAGCCGTTACAGTTTTCTCTTTCAAACCTACTGAAAAAAAAAGTTCGTTTCCTCATCTATTGTGCTATCTGAATGTTTGGCTGAAAGACGTTAAACAGGGAGTATACCTTGCTAAAGAAATAGCAAAGGTTGAGTGCGAAGGGCATCCCACTCGTAAAATTTGTAGCCAAAACCAAATGTCAGCCCAAAGCAATCGCCCTATTTACGGCTGATTGAGCATCTGACGAAAAACACCGACCCCGTCTGTACACGGGAAAAGGCGAAGAAGTAGAAGTAACTCGAGTTACTAATCACTAATTAGTATATTTTCAGTAGTTTCGTGTGTAGATGGGCTGTTTTGCTTTGTTTCATTGGTTTCCTCATTTCATTGGTCCTATCATTACCTGACCGTGTAGACAGTGGCTTCATCTTCATCTGTGGACAGATAATCCTCGAGATCCTTTCTCTTGAATTTCTCAATGAACGGGCCTTAGGTTGACCAAAGCCATCACAGCACTCTGGACAAAACAAACAACATCGAGGGAAATTCTCCAAACTTCAACCATTTCAATAGATCTGTCGCGGTATACTTTGACGTCCTGCATCTCCAAAGGAGAAAAGGAAGCCAACAGTCTTTCTTTCAACTTTATACTCTTTAGAATAAGATACACATTAATGTCAAAAAATCAAAAAGTCGATCGGCAAAAGATCTCTCGAAAGAATTTAACATTTGTTTGTGCATCAATAGTGTCTTGTTAGAGCCTGTCACAGCGGGATAGATGTATCTTATCCTTGTTATTTCTTTGGTTTCTTTTCTCTCGATCTTTGGTTTGATTCCTTGTGAGAACAAAGCATGGGATGATCTCCTGGTCCCCTTTTAGAAAGGATGTGTGTACAAACGCCGAAAGTGAAGGATAAAAGATAATATTTAGATTTGTGTTTGGTCTTG
>NW_007387039.1:0-2246 GCF_000475195.1 Diaphorina citri
TATTATTACTACATAATATTGTTTTATTCTGTCCGAATATATCTGAAAAGTCCCTTTACCCCTGCAGTCTATCAGCCTTAGCTCGGGTGATTGCTTTGGGCTGACATTTGGTTTTGGAGACAAAAAATTTACGAGTGGGTGCTATTCGCACTCAACCTTTGCCATTTCTTTAGACAGGGAAATTTCAGGCTGGTATCCCCTCTGTTTAAAGTCTCCCTGCCAAACTAGGCTGGTCTACTCCTTATTTAAGATCCCCCAGCCAGACTAAGCTGCTCTACTCCTTGTCTAAGGTCGCTTAGCTATACTTCGAATCTAATCTATATTATTTTCTCATCCTATGGTTAGGTTTACAATGAAGTGGGTATGGTACGGCATACAAACACAGAGGAAGAGAATTCTATCGACGTAGAATTCCATGACTCCACGCTACACCATTCGTTTCGCATCAATAATATTATGGGACACACGCTGGCAGCTTTGTCTACGAAAGCTCTCGTGTTGGCCTGTGAGAGAGAAGAGGATAAACCTAGGTGAGATTGAATAGCACTAGAGTCCATTTAACGCAGTAGAGTGCTACCATTATTGTGATCAAATTTTCAAACAATGTTGACAAAATTCCATACCTCGGCCACAATTTTTTACGAGTGGATCCCCTTTGCACTCAACCTTTGCTATTTCTTTAGCAAGGGAAATTACAGGGAACCATATTCCCAAAAATTGTACAAATGTATAAGATATTGGTTAGACTGCGGAGGAAAAGGGACTTTTCAGTCCTATCCCAGCAGGATAAACTAGGTATTCTATTCCTTTGTTCTTTTTAAGATTTTTTGGCATACTATTATGAGAAGCAATCTTTTCACGCTGAAATTATGTAAGTATATGTATAACATGCTTTTCTGCCTCTCCTTTTCAATGAGTTCTTAAGAACAATTTACGAGTATTTTGTTCAATTTTTTTTGGGGGGGGGGAATCGCTATCATTGCCTTGGGTATTCTCTGCCACCCAACCCCTAACCATCACTTCTATTTCAGATCCCCCTGTGTGATTTGGGTTCAGAAAAGAGTGAACTGGAGGAACAATTCTGGAGGAAGCAGCTTGCTCTCTCATCTGTTCCCTCATATAAGAGCGAGGAGATTGCAACCCTCACCAAGGAAGTTCTGGCCCCCGCTGTCAAACTCTTTGCTGTAAGTTTTGAAAACGGTCTTGTTAGCGTTCCGTAAAAAACTGTTTGCGTCGCGCACTTTAAGTTATACTGTAATATTACAGAAGAGAAACCTTTTCACACATATCTCGAAAAATGGTCGATTTTCGAAAAACTTCACTCCTGTTTATTGCAAAGGTTGTCAACTTTTCGAGCCTTTGCCCAGACACTTTTGATCTACAGCCTTTATCGAACCTCCCTTTGATCTTAGCAAAATTGATTGAAAATCAAAATTTGGTGAAATTGAGCTGTTATTGCAATATTTACACCCCGTATAGTGCAAACCTATATATTTTTTGACTCTCTACCTGTTGATACTTTTGATCTACACCCTCTAATTAATCTCTCTGCGAAGCAGAGTTTGGTTGAAAATTAAATTCTTGGAAAATGGTCTCTTTTTTTTCTATTTTCGGAAAGTTGTCCATTTTTCAAGCCTTTTCCAAATGAGACCCTTATACACTTATTCCAATCCACAGCACTCATGCAAATCTGACAACGACCTGCGTGCTATAGAATTATGCGAGCTATTCAGCAATCCCCAGTTCCTTCAGTTAGCGTTCCGCTATGCCACCAGCACAGGGAAAGCCAGTCTGGCTGAGAAAGTGACGAACTTGAAATCGAGTAACAATGAGCAAGACATGTGCAGACGACGCTCACCCTCACCTAGCTATCAATTCTCGGGGTAAGTAACTAAATCCTGCGGGTAAGTATTTTCCTTTCCCAATTTCCCCTCTTCCGAAACCCGTTTCCCCTCTTTTGGCGTGATGGCGCCTGTACTGAACCAAAGGAAAAGTCAACCATAGCTTCAGAAAACGGTAAATTCCGCAAGGAAATACAATAGGCTAGATCGCTAGATAGAAGCACCCTTTGGATTTACAGGCTACATCAACCTCCCTGTTTAAAGTCCCCCTGCCAGACCATAACCGGGGATAATCAAAATAAAAAATTTAAGCTACAGTTCCCTCCAAGTCTCTCTGGTCATTTGTAAGATTTTCAAACAAAACCATTTCTTGTGAATTCATCTTTCAGCCGGTCTCAACAAAAG
>NW_007387040.1:0-2246 GCF_000475195.1 Diaphorina citri
GGAATGATTAATCGAAAAAAAAAAAAAAAAAAAAAAATATTGATCCGATAAAACGTTCTAGATCTAGATTCTAGAATAATGAATGAAAAACATGAAAACGGGTCGTCAACTAACAGAAATTTTCAGACAATTTGTGTCCACAATCGCAGCAGGCAGTAGGCACTAGGCAATACTAGGCATCTACCTGGATAAATAGGAAATTAAATGTTTCATCTTAAAGGGAGATGACACTAAAGGTATACACATAGGTATGAACAATATCTCTAGGATTCCTAGCACACGTGTGATGTCATCATGACAAGATGGATTAGAAACTGACAGGTTCATGCAGGTACAAGACCACACATTCAACAAAGATTAGACAACCCTAATCTCATTGTCAACAAACATGGACAAGAAAATCCACAAATTTATGCCATCATAAAAAGAAAAGGGGGAAACTGAAAGAGATTACCACAAGGCTCAACGCTATTCCCTCAAAGAAAACTCAGGATACATTTAAACAAGAAGTCTTCAGAAATAATTTTGAAAGACAAAATCCCTCGGGATGACACTTTTTTTATATTTTCCCATTATAGGTTCAAAAATATCCCACAAACACAAATCTAATAATCCTATGTTTATGGAATTTTAACCCCTCTTACCATCTCTTGTCTTGGTTCATTGCTAGTTTCCCTTCGTTTCAGATGATGTGTGTGTGTATTGCATCCCCCCAGCTACTGCCACTTTTGAATCATAATATTTCAAAACAGAAAACCCCAAAAATATATTTTCCCATTATAGGTTCAAAAATATCCCACAAACACAAATCTAATAATCCCATGTTTATGGAATTTTAACCCCTCTTACCATCTCTTGTCTTGGATCATTGCTAGTTTCCCCTCGTTTCAGATGATGTGTGTGTGTATTGCATCCCCCCAGCTACTGCCACTTTTGAATCATAATATTTCAAAACAGAAAACCCAAAAATTGATCCTCTAATCTCATGTCTTCTTTCTATTAACCTTTCTCAAAAAACATTGCCCTGATACCAATGGGAGTAGGAAATATCCAAATATCTTATCTTATATTCCTCCCTATAGTAATTCCCGAGTAAAGGCCTAGACACACCAAAAAACCGCTGAGTATTACAACCCATGTTTAAATGAGAGCTGACACACCAAAACCGCTGAGGTTTCCCGCACCTTTCTATTAACCTTTGTCAAAACACATTGCCCTGATACCAATGGGAGTAGGAAATATCCAAATATCTTATCTTATATTCCTCTTCTATGTTCATTCCTAAGGATAGGTCCACTTGATTCAAAATAACATATGGTTCACCACATGTTGTATATTGTATATACATGAGTATATGAGGGATATGAGGGAAGTACTTACCGTCCATGTTGAGGTCCTACATTGCCACTTTCAAACGAAGAACTGGCTGTAATGTCTTCATCTTTGATGGCTCCACTTTCCATTCCTAGAGGCGCACCACATTGTGCTGAAATCACGAAGAGAAAGCGTAAAGTTAGATTTTTTGGCAGAATAAAAAGAAGATGAGTCCACTTGATTCAAAATAACATATGGTCCACCACATATTGTATAGATATACATGAGTATAGGAGAGAAGTACTTACCGTCCATGTTGAGGTCCTACATTCCCACTTTCAAACGAAGAACTGGCTGTAATGTCTTCATCTTTGATGGCACCACTTTCCATTCCTAGAGGCGCACCACATTGTGCTGAAATCACGAAGAGAAAGCGTAAAGTTAGATTTTTTGGTAGAATAAAAAGAAGGAGAAGGAAGAGGAGGAGGAAAAATGTTCCCAGATCTCCAATTCAAATTTTCAAAATCGCTCCACTTTTCATAGTCCGCTAGAATAATATTGAAAAACCAACCGCAGATAATATTGTGTTATCTCTATGTCAAAACCGATTTATATCTCCGTATTAGGTTCAATTTTAATGCTAGGACAATTTTATTGAGTACTTAAGAACATTACAAGAAAACATAAAATCCTCATGTAAGAAAACTAGAAAGTATGTGATATAAAATGGTTTACACTGGCGTGTATGACACCAACCGCAGATAATATTGTGTTATCTTTATGTCAAAACCGATTTACATCTCCGATGCTAGAACAATTTTATTGAGTACATATGTAAGAACATTACAAGAAAACATAAAATCCTCATGTAAGAAAACTAGAAAGTATGTGATATAAAATGGTTTACACTGGCGTGTATGACATAGTCTTAG
>NW_007387041.1:0-2245 GCF_000475195.1 Diaphorina citri
CTGATAAAATAATAATAATAATAATAATAATAATAATAAAGTGAAGAATCTCTTAGCTCTACCACAAATAAATCATGTTAGCTCTACCACAAATAAATCATGATTTAGTATTGAAGGTATTTTTGATTTGTGTCACTTCCCCACTCTCATTCAATCTGATCTAGGTATTTTTGTCGTGTGTCACTGTTCCCAGGTATCCTGGAGGATCTAGAGGACATAGCGAAGGAGAAGAGACTGAAGGCGCTAGCAGCCAAAAGGAAAGCCATGAAGATGAAAAGATGAGACGACGAGGCTTGGTCAGAACAGTCTGGCCAATCATAATGTACCTCCTACTTACCTGTAAGTATTACCTAATCCCCTACCCAATGAGTGACTTAAAAAAAAAAAAAAAATAGAAGGAACAATACCAAGTACCTAATAACAACAAATATCTTATTGTTCCGAAATCGAAAGGAGAAGAAAGACAGGAAAGTTAAAAGAAAGCCGTTCCCAAATCGAACCCGCGACCTAGCGCTTATAAGGCAGACGTGCTACCCTCCCAGCTAAACAGATTAGCTAAATTCAGCTAAAATGAAAGAAAGTGCGTTGCAGATTCAATGTATAGAATCTATAGAATGTTCTACTTTTTCCAGCACAAACGAAAACTCCACTATCTGATGTACCTATCCACTCAAAAAGGTGCTGGCACCTTTAGGAAAAAAAACTTCTGTCAGTGTCACAGCACTGAGCTTTCTCGCTGATTATCAACTTTACCAATCGATAGACTACACTCTTTAGTGAACAATTTTTTCAATTTTGATGCAAAATGTTCAACTCAAAACAGAAGATTATTTGTTGATGGGTCTCATTGGGCTTTCGGGGTACTCAGGAATCTAGAGACTTCTTTTTGTTTCATTACAAATTTTCATCAGTAAATGGTTTTTTCAAATTAAATTGATCCCAAGGGAAAAGAAAACCTAGACCCTTGACGGTGCTTCTAATTTACAATGCTTCCACTACTTTGGTACTCGGAAACAATATTGAGCTCTGTTTTTCCACTGCTCATTTTCAAGTGGTATACCGTAGACCAGGCATGTCAAACTCAAAATGTATAGAGGGCCATTTTTGATATTTGTTGAACATTTGCGGGCCGCAGGTATTCACCCCCCCCCTAGTAAAAAAAAATCATGGGATTCATAATGGGTAAATAAGTTGGAGAGAAGAGATCGTGAACGTGGGGGATACGATAGGTTAACTTGAATAGAAAATACCACGTTTTTTTCTCCAATAAGGTTTGATACAGGGAATATCTTATTGTCCCGAAGGTGAAAAGTTCTCTCTGGAGGAGTTCCGTTTGGAATAGGAGAAAACCAGCCGTTCCAGCCGGGAAAGTCCCTTTCACTTTACCCCTGCAGTCTAACCAAGGACCAAGTCTAAATGACATTTAAAATACATTTTACATTTATACCTGCCTCGGTGGCGTAGTGGTCAAGACGCTCGCCTGGTAAACAGGAGGGTGTGGGTTCAATCCCAGCCGAGGCATGGAATTTTATCCTCATTTATTTGAGAATTTGACCACATAATAATGGAGCTCTAAGGGTTAGGTGGTAGAGAACGCCTCCGGCGTTAACCTCGCCTAGTGGTTACCTTCCACTCAAGAGTCTATTATTATTATTATTAAAATTCAAAGTTTTTTCTTCAATTCAAGGTATGTCATGTGGTCGTCACACGACTTGCCAGAGTTTACCAATCTTAGAAGCCTTAGCAAGTCGAGTCAATACGGGATTTAGCTAAACTTTAGTCGTAGAGACAGAGCTATTATATCAATGTTGTCTGAGAAGTATGCTGTGTCGTTTTGGCAACCCAAACTTTGGCAGTCCGTCAGTAAATTTTATTGATTGTTTCTTTCTCTCCCTTATTATCTAGACTGATAATTCCTTATCCCTAACCGTAGTGTATTCTAATATTGTTATTGTTAATCTAATACTGTCTTTTTCCAGGCAAATCTCTTTCAAACGGAACCTCTTCGAAGCCTCTCTCGTCCGAGGAGCTCATCGACAAACTGAAGAAACCTTCCTCTGTGTGGAGCGCTCCCTGTAATCTCACGCCGCCCAAACTCAAACCCAAAGGCTCCGAGCGGGCGCAGCACTCACCCTTGGGGAAGTCCAGTCGCCCCACGGATAGTCCTCAGCGAAGCAGCGGGCATAGCGAGACGAAAGGACGACCTAGCGGGTCTAGCAGTCAATCGAGTAGTGGTGACCGAAAT
>NW_007387042.1:0-2244 GCF_000475195.1 Diaphorina citri
TGGACCATAAGACCTTTACAGTTACAGTTCCCTATGTCAAACCTAAAAAAAAAATAAATAAATAAAAAAAATAAATTAATAACTAGGGACTTATTTCATTTTTTCAGCTCTTTCTAAATAAGGTCTATTACGACCCGTATGTGACCTGGCTAATATTTTACCTGTAATAAATCTGCATTTGGTGCAAAGCTAGCTTCTTATTAAACCAAATTGCTACCTTTCTGATTGATCAGGCTAATGAGTCTGAGCTTTTAGACATTTAAATGACTTTCTAAATAAGGTCTATTACGACCCGTGTGAGACCTGGCTAATATTTTACCTGTAATAAATCTGCATCTGGTGCAAAGCTAGCTTCTTATTAAACCAAATTGCTACCTTTCTGATTGATCAGGCTAATGAGTCTGAGCTTTTAGACATTTAAATGAGAACTCATAGACGTTTAAATGAGAACGCATGCCAATGCCATTTTTTTCATTTCTTGGAGGCATTTAGTTTGAATTTTACACACACCTACTCTCGATCTTGTGATTTGTGGTAGATTTTTCATTAAATTCCCTATATTGACTTCAAACATAGGCACTTAGGTAGGTACCTGAAATGAGTTCAAATATGGAAATATACTTACATAGGTATTATAAAAAAAAAAAATAACCAGATTTTTTTCCATCAAACTCTTTTGGATTGGTCATTAGTTCATAACTGTTATTATTATTACTTAGAATTAAGGTAGGTACATTAAAACCAAGTTCACCCTCCGATACTTAGGTATAGCTACCATACATAATTATGTTGTTATACTGCCTATTAATGATGTATTTATTCAATGTTTCAGTAGGTACATTTTCAAGTTCATCTATATGAAATCTACTCTGTTAAAGTGATTCATCTAGGAATTCTAGGTCTGTAAAAGCGATTTCTAATGGTTTAAATTGTGCTTAATGTTTTCTCAGAGCCTAAATACTATTTATTCAATGTTTAAGTAGGTACATTTTCAAGTTCATCTATGAAATCTACTCTGTTAAAGTGATTCATCGAGGAATTCTAGGTCTGTAAAAGCGATTTCTAATGGTTTAAATTGTGCTTAATGTTTTCTCAGAGCCTAAATACGGTTATTTCAATCAAACATACTCATAGGTACTGACTGCCCATACGTGCCCTAATATGGCTTTTTAAATAGATATATTTAGCCACCTTCCTAGAACTAGGTATAAGTATATGAATTACTCATACTGCCCATACGTACCCTAATATGGCTTTTTAAATAGATATATTTAGCCACCTTCCTAGAACTAGGTATAAGTATATGACTCGTTAATAATTACTTAGCTACCTGTACGACTTTTTAAATAGATACGTAGCCAGTTAGGTACAACTATTTAAATATCTTGCTTCTGACTTTGAATAGGTATAGGGAGGATCTAGAGATACTTTTGCATATACACGAAAATAATGGTGCAAATTTTGTCCAGAAAACCATAAAGCCAAAAAATCTGGTTTTTGGGGGATTTTTTTCACATTTTCTCATACAAATGAGCTCTGATCTTGAAATTTTTTGAGCTAATACGGCCTTTCATGCATAATTTGTGTTAAATAATATACGGCTTTTTAAACACCTCAGCTGCTGGTTATTACTTTTTATTGATATTTTTACTATGGGTTGAAGACTTTACTATGGGTTGAATATTTTTAATCAATAAGTAATCAATTTTTAGGCCGTCCTTCCTTTATTATTACGATAGTAATAAAAAAAAAGGTATAGTGGACGGGCTATTGTATTCGCTTCGGTGTCGTCAGTCTATCTGTCTGACCCCATACCATAGAAGGACTTATCCAAACCTGGTTGACCTATATATAAAATTAAAGGTGTTTTTACCAGGATGGTGGTGCAAATTTTGTCCAGAAAACCATAAAGCCAAAAAATCTGGTTTTTGGGGGATTTTTTTTCACATTTTCTCATACAAATGAGCTCTGATCTTGAAATTTGTCACGACGACCTATGAACTCAAAGCGAGAAAGTTTTAGATAACACTTCAGTCGATAATTTAAGACCGGTTTTAGCGTCACCTATGTAAAGCTACGCCGAGTAAGGCCAATAAATGGATGGGTGACTTAAACCTTATATTGGGAATAAAGGGAGAACGGGCTCTAGTCTCCGCTGAGCAAGGTATTTCATCTCCCCTACATGCTGACATCTATGTTTGCTTTGTTAGCCCATAGATGTATCTGTAAAATACCATTTAAAAA
>NW_007387043.1:0-2244 GCF_000475195.1 Diaphorina citri
TGCTTTGGTTTTCAGGTTGTTTTACTGATAAAAGCTCATTTCCTCGGAGGAGTCTGAGTTTTCAGATTTCTTGGTGGTCAATACACTAACCACTGCCCTTGAAGTGTTAAGCGTTTATCAGTAAACCTGTGTGTGTTTTTTTCAGGCTTTTTGTCTTACTTTTATTTGAAAAATGAATAGAAAAAATAAACTGTCCCCTTACAAATTAAATGATAATGATATTGCAGGCTTTTTGTCTTACTTTTATTTGAAAAATGAATAGAAAAAATAAACTGTCCCCTTACAAATTAAATGATAATGATATTGAAACTTTACTGGAGGAAATACCCTCAGATGATAACTCTATAGTGTCTGATGATTATGACAGTGACAAAGATCCAGCATACTCCCCAACCGGTACAGGGAATCAGCAAGCAAGGAGAGAAGTTCTGTTGTTCAGCAGTTCTGATGAAGACGAATCTACTGATGAAGACGAGTCTGTATTACAACAACCACAGCCTTCAACCAGTGCAATACAACAACCAGAGGCTAATTCCAGCCTAACATCAGCATCACCCTCTGTTGTAAACAACCACAGCCTTCAACCAGTGCTATACAACAACCAGAGGCTAATTCCAGCCCAACATCAGCATCACCCTCTGTTGTCTGGTATGATAAACCCAATACCAATTTTGTTGTTCCTGATCTAGTCTGGCAGCAAGTATGTGGCATAATTATTGTTTGCGCCCTTAATTTAAATTCGCATCACCTCAATTCAAATTCCCGCCAGTTCTGAACACCATTTTGAAATTTTGAAAAATATAAATAAACAAATAAAATGATTTAAATTCGCATCACCTCAATTCAAATTCCCGCCAGTTCTGAACACCATTTTGAAATTTTGAAAAATATAAATAAACAGAAAAAATGTGAAGAATTTTCAAATGGTGGATTCTAAGTAGGAAATATTGTTCCTTATGTTTTTTTTTCTCCTCTCATTTTCTCAATTATTGTAATCAATTTAATAATTAGCTAAATTATTAATATTTTCTCATCTTATCAGGCAGTTGGTAACTAGTTATCCTTGTAGTCAGTTAACTTGTAACTTTAGCTATTAATTTAATGCTTGATTATTTGGGTCTTTTAAGTTGTTGAAGATCTTAATTCCTTCAAAGCTGGGGGAATGTTTGCGCCCTTGATTTAAATTCGCATCACCTCAATTCAAATTCCCGCCAGTTCTGAACACCATTTTGAAATTTTGAAAAATATAAATAAACAGAAAAAATGTGAAGAATTTTCAAATGGTGGATTCTAAGTAGGAAATATTGTTCCTTATGTTTTTTTTTCTCCTCTCATTTTCTCAATTATTGTAATCAATTTAATAATTAGGTAAATTATTAATATTTTCTCATCTTATCAGGCAGTTGGCCAAGTTACAGAGATTACTGGTCGAATAGACCAGACTTTCATGACCACTACATCTCAGATATCATGACTGTGAAAAGATTCAGGCAGAGTGGAATTTATTGGATGTCGCGTCCTGGACTGATAGAGGAGTGGACCCAAATGGACAACAGATCATGAGCAATGCTAGGGATGTAATAATATCAGGTATTCTAAAGCAGTATACTGACACACCTCTAAATGTCCTTGCACCATTCGCAAGTCAACGGCGTTCCGGTACTGTTCAACACCACGTTAGAGCCGCCATCTATCGAGAGCCAATTATCAATACCGTTCCAAATTTTTATACCAGGTTCACAGGGGAATCTAACTCCCATATAACCCTACATGAATCTCATCAACATTGCAAGGTAAATTTTCTCCACATTTACTGTTACTCAGCGTATATAGCATATATCCCTCTAGACTCTAGAGGTCTAGAGTATGGTCCAACTTGCACAACCCCAAAAGGATTCTGGGCCGTCACTACAAATTGTGATCATTGCACGATTCCAATAACTGAGCAGCCGTCAATCTTTGATTCAACGTGGATTGCTAATTTGTCATTGCACAAATTGGCGATCACTTCAGTTAATCATTGCACGATTCCAATAACTGAGCAGCCGTCAATCTTTGATACAACGTGGATTGCTAGTTTGTCATTGCACAAATTGGCGATCACTTCAGTTACAAGTCATGCAACCAGTACTCTGGATGAATCCATCATCACTTTCCTGAGAGATACTTCAGTTACAAGTCATGCAACCAGTACTCTGGATGAATCCATCATCACTTTCCTGAGAGATCCGGTCGTCGCTCTGA
>NW_007387044.1:0-765 GCF_000475195.1 Diaphorina citri
ATAGTCGAATACAATCGACTACGATCTTTGTACTGTCCCCACCTGATGGCCCTAAAATATACATCGTCCCGTAGGAAATAAATTAAGGACCGTGAATGGACAATACATCCTACCATTATTGAGGCTCAAAATGACCCAAAAGAACCGAAGCCCAAACGTAAAAAAACTTTACGTCCTAAATATCCAACAAAACGAAGAGGAAAAAAATGAAACCGTACCTAGGTATATCTTTACAAAAAGGAATGAGATCCCACCAAAAACATAAATGTAAAAAATAAGGCCAAGTTCCTTTCCAAAAATTTCGGCCCTCAATCGTTCTGAGATCTTTACTTTGGTCCAAGTTGCCTGTCCTCTCTCACCTTAACCTGTATCTCCTTCCAAAATCCAGGTCACCTCCGTCCACGGAGAACCATTTTCCCTTAATATTTTTTTTAACATTCGCAACTTCTTGCACTTAACTTACTTGGCAAGTTTTGTTTTTTTTTTTTTTTTTTTTTTTTTTTTTTTAAGCTAGAACATTGGAGGTGGAAAAAAACTTGGGCAAGTTAAGGGTTAAGTGGCAAGAAGTTCGGGGAATGGGTAAAAAAAAGAATAATTCAAGGGGGAAAAATTGCCCCGTGGGGGACCGGAGGGTGACGCTGGGTTGGAAGGGGACGTAGCAGGTTAAGCGGTGAGAGAGGACACGGGCCCCCAACTTGGGGACCAAAAAGTAAAGGGATCTCCCCCCAGAGAACGGGATTAACGGGCGAAATTGGGAAAAAAGCA
>NW_007387044.1:1970-2243 GCF_000475195.1 Diaphorina citri
TGTTTTTTTTTTTTTTTTTTTTTTTTTTTTTTTTTTAAGGAGTTGGCCTCAGGGCCCGACCAGCAGAGTGCACTTTAGATGCCATTGAGCAGCTGTTCTCATTCCCAGCACAGAAAAGAAAAGGTTCAATTCTTTTATACAACCTTTTAAGTAACCAGCCCTTATATTATCTATGAAAGAGGGAGTGATACAGAGTGCATGCAGACACCTTGCTAAAGTGTTTGCCAGACAAAAAAAAAAAAAAAAAAAAAAAAAAAAAAAAAAAAAAAAAAA
>NW_007387045.1:0-2243 GCF_000475195.1 Diaphorina citri
AAAGTCACTAGAATGGGAAACGTCCTAAACTCCTGAACGAGAAAAATTGGAATTACAACGATAAAAAATTAGATTTAAGACGGAAAATTAAGCGAAGAAAATTCAATTTAATGATAGACGAAAATCAAGCGGAAATTTTGAAATGATATTGTTGAATATAAAAAGAACGGCGATCACGAGAAAATAATTATAAATAAATAAAATTTGACAAAATAGAAAACTGAATATTAAATGTAGGTAGGCACAAAATCACTTTTTGAGATAAAAGCTAAAGCTGGTAAAAAATTAAAAATCGGAAAAAATAAAATCGGTGATATGAAAGACGAATATAATTAATAGAAAGTAAATAAAAAACTGAAAGCTTCTTTAACGTAAAGCAAAATTTTTACAGAGTCTATATTGTACAAAGTAAAAAGCTTATACTCATCAAGTAAATTGCCTATCTGGTGGTGACAAATATTTGAACAGATTTTATACAGAGGGACTGGACCGGATCGGAGCAGTAAAGTAGTAATAATAATAAAAATAGCCTAACTTTGGTTGTAAATATTGTAATTATAAGTAAGTACCCAAGTGTGTGTATTTATGCTAGGCTGACTTCCTTATCAAAGTGACAGGAGACTATCAAAACATTCACTCTAAGTGTCCTCTATCTTTGCCAGGTCTAAGCATCTCTCTATTTTATCTATTTATAATCAAGTTCATACGAGCATATTACGAGTATGTATCATTATTATGAGGTAGGACGGTAGGTACAATGTACATAATGGTACATTGGTATTTTAAATCTTGTCTGTGTGGTATGCAGGGAGATTGGTAGGAACAGCAAGGTTTAGAATGCGGGTTTTCGTTTGTAAAGTAAAATTGAATCAAACGGTTTGTACTCTTTAACTATCGAAAAAAAAGTTGAAATTCTGTGACTGTGAACTAGAAAAAATTGGCTGAAGTCGTTAGAGAAGAAATGCAAAAATCAAAAAACGCCAAAATATGAGAAGAAAAACGAAAATTATGAAAGTCTTTTGAAACGGCGTGGTTTAAAAAAAAATCGCATTGATGTTAATAAAATACGTGGCCAATGATGAATTGGTTTTTGTCTCTTAGTAAAAATTCTACTTTAAGTTTAAATTTAGAAGAAAAAATGTAAAAAAAAACGGGATTTTAAAACGTTCAAATTACTGTTTGGTCAAATAGTTCATGTCCAGGGATTATTGACCTTCGGTCAAATGTCTAAAAGAGGAAGCGAACCCTCAGGTTGGAGTACCTTGTGAGGCCGATACCAGGGTACAATATAAAGTGGGGTGTCGTTGTACAAAGTTCTCCGGTCCGAACGGGATTTTAAAACGTTCAAATTACTGTTTGGTCAAATAGTTCTTGTCCAGGGATTATTGACCTTCGGTCAAATGTCTAAAAGAGGAAACGAACCCTCAGGTTGGAGTACCTTGTGAGGCCGATACCAGGGTACAATATAAAGTGGGGTGTCGTTGTACAAAGTTCTCCGGTCCGAACTGGATAGTGAGGACATTGGTTTTTTGATGAACGGGACCCCCCCTTGTTTTCTGGCTCCGGGATATTTGTGAGCGCGTCCGGATTTTGCCCTCCTTTTAAATCAGAAAACTGCCCTATTATTCACCTGGAAAAATTAAACAAAGAAAATATCGGGAAAGAGTTAAAAAAAGGACTTCATTAAAAAAAAAAAATCTTAGAAAAAGAAGGAAAAATAAAAACAAATCTTATTTGAATATTTTTTTGAAACTCCCCATACAAAGTAAAAAGCTTACAAGTAAATTGCCTATCTGGTGGTGACAAATATTTGAACAGATTTTATACAGAGGGACTGGACCGGATCGGAGCAGTAAAGTATAGTAATAATAATAAAAATAGCCTAACTTTGGTTGTAAATATTGTAATTATAATTTGCCTCTCTGTAAGTAAGTACCCAAGTGTGTGTATTTTATGCTATGCTAGGCTGACTTCCTTATCAAAGTGACAGGAGACTATCAAAACATTCACTCTAAGTGTCCTCTATCTTTGCCAGGTCTAAGCATCTCTCTATTTTATCTATTTATAATCAAGTTCATACGAGCATATTACGAGTATGTATCATTATTATGAGGTAGGACGGTAGGTAGGTAGGTACAATGTACATAATGGTACATTGGTATTTTAAATCTTGTCTGTGTGGTATGCAGGGAGATTGGTAGGAACAGCAAGGTTTATCTTCTATGTTGTATTAGAAAGACCTT
>NW_007387046.1:0-590 GCF_000475195.1 Diaphorina citri
TTCAGATAGAATGACAGGCGGGAGTTTACTACCACAGAACACACCTTGACTTTTGAACGAATCGCCGATTTTGCTGAATACTGTGAGGTTGTCGTATTCACATGAGGACTGGAACAGCTGGAAATGAGAGATTATAGATGGGAATATAGGAATTGTTTTGATTCCATTTGATCTTAAAAATGGTCTCCCTTAGACTTACACCCATATTTATGAACAAAATGCTGGCTCTTAAGTACGTGCTCAAGGCATTTGATTGGTCAATTTTGACTTGAGACTGATCTAAGAATGATCATTCTTGTTCATAAATACGAGTGTTAGAGAGTACATAGTTTTACGAAAGATTACTGCTGAATTAGCTATTCACTCACTTACCATAACCAACAATTCACACAAGCGATTCCTCCTGGTATATTCCATTTGTCAAACGTTAACCCTAAACTTGGCAGAAATTTTTTTCATCTTGGCAGAGATCAATTCTTTATGTGAGTCTTGAGTAATTTGTGTGAACATCACGAGGTTCAATTTTATACAGAATTGTTCGTCAGAAAGTTTACTAGAGGTTCCTTTTTGTTACATCCAAAAATACTGAC
>NW_007387046.1:7613-11413 GCF_000475195.1 Diaphorina citri
GAAAGTCGTGTGAAGTTCCACACCAGATTTTCCTGTGTCAAATTTGTTTTTTTCAGAGTTATGTATATATTATAACTTCAAAAGGGAACGTGCCATTCTTCTGTTCATCGATGGAGCTGCTTAGGTATGATATGTATAGAAATGGGAGGGTGAAACTTAACTCGTTGCCCTCTCTGACGAACGCGTTGAGATAAACTTCCTACAGCAGCCAGAATGCACGCTTGAGGAGGATTGATGATAGCAGAGAAGTTCTTGATACAAAACATGCCCTAGGTTAGATATAGACACTGTGCCCACCCTGCTGAATGAGAAAAAAAGTTTTTAGACCAATCAGATAAGAAATATCTTTTTTTATCAATTTTCATATTCTCTAAATGAATACTTTTACAATGACCACTGAGGTCATTTAGAATAGAAAAGTGTATAATAATATTCATTTATATTAATTTCCTATTTAAATGACACTTTTTATTATACGAATTAATTTAGAATAGAACTGTAAATAAATAAGTGTTATACATGGTACTATTCAAATGATGGTGATTCTTGACGGAATATACCTAATCTATAGCCAACTGGTGCAATTACAGATACGGCTAATATAATATACATTATAAATACAGTGAGCTAAGATCTGAAGTAGCAACCACAAAGTGGTGGGAGAACCATCAACCATTTCGCCAGCACCTGAGAGCTCCTCACAGGAGGGCTCGTCAGACTGTGTTTGGCCGGCGCTCAGATTATTATTGACGGTAAGATCTACCTTTCATTTTCCTTCTAATTCTCCCAGGGTCTTGGATCACCTTTGACTATTTTGAATACTATTCTATCTTGTTCAAATGTCTCAATAATAAATGAACAAGTAGCTCATCTTGAATTAATATTAACTTAATAAATATTTCTCATTATAATAAATCACCCCATAATAAAACAAATAACTGTTCATTAATTTCCTCAATCGAAGTGTTTTCATTTATCCTCTCGCCACGGGCCAAATAACCCCGTGACAAGGAACACTAATGAAGAAAACGCCTTCTTCATGTTACAGGTCTCAACGAACTTTAGAATGTCAGAGGACATCAGTTGGATATGAAGTTTGATGTTGAATAATACCGAAATAAGATAAGGAGACCGAGCAACATTTAACCAAAATAGAAGACGAAACTCTGCACATCTGTCGGAATGGACAAATCGACCACGGATATCAAAATGGACGTCAAACCAAATCCCTTGACAGAAACCTGCTCTAATACTGACACTACAGACGGCAAGGAACCCAAAGAAATCTTTACTGAAGTCAAACTGACGAAATTATCAGGCTATGACGTGTCTAAGCGGCGGGAATCAAACACATCGGTAAAGTCAAGGAAATCTTCAATGTCTGCATCTTCACGGCGTGGTTCTAGGATAGACACGGATGATGATGATGAGTTCGATGAGAATGGACTGCCTCATATACCCAATATCACCTACAGGTAACTCATAACATGATATTGGCCATATTATACCCATCATCACTTCTTCATTTCGGAAACAGGAAGTATACAGGAATCTTGCTTTTGTGCTTAGTTCCAAAAAAGAGACCTCTTACTAGTGACAATCTGATCGAATAATCTAAATCTTCCCCTCTCATTTGACTTTCTACAGGAAAGGGTCCATCATATCATTTCCAATCACGGATGATCTACCCTGTATGCGAAATAAAAGACACTCTATAAGTTCCGGGAGCCAAGCGGAATACGCTTTGAATTTCAGCAGCAAAAAAAAAAAAGGAAAACACCATCTGTAAGATAAGTTCTAACGAACTGAGTGTACCTCTTTGGTGATCTGACACTTTCTAACTCTTTAGTGAACCGGTCCAATATGGTTGGGTCTTAGTAAAGAAAAAGAAAAAAAAATGGTTTCTAACGCTTGAAAATTGGAAATATTGGAATACGTAACTACTTTTTCGAATCCAAAAGTATGTACCAATTTTATGACGGTAATTCGAAAAGAAACAATAATTATATTCTAATGTCTCAAATGGGTAGGTACCTAAATGACATAGCTTGTATTGACATGTCATAAAAATTCGACATCCATCACTTATGCTTATGACTATTTAGGTAGGTGAGTATAAATTTATTCAATACTAATTTGGCAGAGCAATAAATCTAATATTTATCCAATTTGTACAACAAAAAATATTTACAAATAAAAATGTCTTTGTAAAAACCAGTGGTTCGTCTACAGACACTATTAGAGTGTGAAAAGCGTCGCAATTAGAAGGTATCCAAAAGGATTGAAGATACTACTGATCAAATTTTGTAATGTAAAGCCCACACTTACGTTGTTCCCTTCAATATCGAAGTGGGTAAAGTTTAGTGATATCCTATACTGAGGCGGTGCTACTATTTCCCAGATGCAAGTCTTGTTCTTAATGTACAGATCAGGAAATGAGGGACTCGTCAGCGTGCCGTTGGGAGTGTTCAGAATTCCACCACAAGCATCTGGAAAAACGAAAATACGAAATTTAGGATGAACAGTTCCCAGATTCTACCTACATTTCCACCTAAAGTTTACTTGATAAAATAAAGACAATCTCATTTGAGCAGGTATGAAGAATAACGAAGTAAAATTAGCACGATCCAGGGATGGAAAAAAAGTATAAATACGTACATAAGTTTTATCATTTCACCTCTAGCTTTAACACTCACCCAAACAGATTTTCCCGTCCGAATGAAGTTCATATCCAATCTTACAGGAACACTCGTAACCACCCAATATATTCTTACAGGTATGTTCACACCCATGATCTTCTAATGCACACTCGTCAAACTCTGGAATAAAAAAATGCTTAATTTAAGATAAGAGAAGGAAGGTACTTACGGACATTAACCTATTTTTCCTTTTGTTACCCAAAGTTACAATTCTCGGAAAAATCAAGCGCAAGTTCCTGTTAGGGTAAGGCCGGATTTGGAGCCAAGCGGAATACGCTTTGAATTTCAGCAGAAAAAAAAAAGAAAAAAAGGAAAACACCATCTGTAAGATAAGTTCTAACGAACTGAGTGTACCTCTTTGGTGATCTGACACTTTCTAACTCTTTAGTCTGACTCACCTTTCATGAAAATGGCGGAGAAGCCTGGTTTCTGTACTGAACCATCTGATACGAATTTGATCATAAGCTTGGTACCACTTGACTTGATATCAGGTGGTAGTTTATATCCGCAGTAAGTTCCAATAATGGGTGAATCAGGCGCATGCCCATCTCTAATCTCAACATAATCATATGTACACTGGTCATGATTCTCAATCTCGAATGACTGGAATTTGAGCGCCACCTGAAATAAATAATAAACGATTGATTAGGTACCTACCCAAAAAAAGTAGATAACTCAGGAGTAACAAGGAATAAATGACACAAAATTTCACCAAAATGTTACCAATATTGATTGATTGGAAAACATCCTGAAATTTTCAAATATAAGTGGATATTGATGGATACCGTCCAATCCTACCTGAAATTCAGCTGGTGATCAGGTACCTATCCAAAGAAGTAGATAACTCAGGAGAAATGTCACCAAGATTGATTGATTGGAAAACATCCTGAAATTTTCAAATATAAGTGGATATTGATGGATACCGTCCAATCCTACCTGAAATTCAGTACCTACCCAAAAAAGTAGATAACTCAGGAGTAACAAGGAATAAATGACACAAAATTTCACCAAAATGTTACCAAGATTGATTGATTGGAAAACATCCTGAAATTTTCAAATATAAGTGGATATTGATGGATACCGTCCAATCCTACCTGAAAT
>NW_007387047.1:0-2242 GCF_000475195.1 Diaphorina citri
TAGATACTGTGAATATATTATATCTGTTGATGTGTTATGTAAATGAAGGTGAAAATGTACTTTTGCTGTTGATTTTCATATTTCATGCTTTTTGAACTTTTAGAGAGTTACCTTTGACCTACTGGGTTGTTATTAGTGAACCTAAAAGTTATTGATTTCTCTTCTTCCTTCTTATTTGAAACATATGGCGATGTGAAATGAAAAACAACATGCACGTTTGCTAAAAGCAATTTATTTATTTTTAGCGAAATTCCCTCTAAGGATGAGCTCCTATTTCATTTATTTTACTGTCATCGAGTTTGTGCTATTTCAAATTTTCTTTTCGTTTTTGCATTTTTAGTTTTTATTATGATAGCCGACAAACAAATATAATTGCAACTGATTTTTTTTTATATCTCAAGTAGGGAAAAGATATTTTTCTTTCAATCTCGTTTGAACATTTGAACGTTCAAATTTGAATTTAAAACAAGTGCCTAGTTCATAGGTAATTTTTTCCCCAAAGAATAAAACTGTAACTTGGTCGGATTTGGTAGGTAAAGTGTAAAAATAACTTATCCCAGTGATAATGTTTTGTTTTATGCCTCCAAGAGAGTCGGGCATACAATTTTGCTCTAAAATTTAGGGCGAAACTTTCGCGATTATTTTTTGAAGAAAGAGGCCGACTCTTTTCTCCACGTACCATTCCTCCACTGATTTTAAATTGCACTGACTCATTGGATTAAATGATTGTACATTGTCATTATTTATTTAAGTACATAGCTATTTATTTATCTTTGTGTTCCTTTACTTACCGATTCTAATTGAGGTGTTGGTAGGTTAGGTAGGTGCCTAGTGCCTAACCTGCACTTGTTCTTTATTCTTATCTCTTTTACTGTTGGTAGAGTATACCTGCTAATAAAGGTGTTTTAGTAGATGTGTGTTACGTACATTACCTACTTTTCTGCTAGTTTTTTTTGCAGAGATAAAAATAAAATGAAAGTGTTGTATTTAAAGTCAAGTAAAAGCCCAGTAATACATACAATTACCTACCTCCCTTCTTTAAGGTGTTGATAGGTACTTATCTCTTGCCTTTAGAGGTGTGTAGGTTCTGACTTGATACATTTACGAAGTGATAAAAAACCAAGATAAGATAAAGACGTCTATTATCAACGATTGGGTTAACGTCCTTTGTACGGTAAGAAGGAGGGCTGGGGGTGTATACCGCACTGATTTTATGGATCGATATTTTCGATTTTATATTTTCGATTTTAAGTAGGTATAGGTATACTGTGGTATAGTAAGACTAGTGCGAATACCTAAGTACTTGAGTAGGTAATGTAAGTACCTACCAACCTACCTATTATATTTTTTCTAGGTAATTCACCGCTCTTTTGGGCTACTTTTACGATCTATTAAATAATAATAGGTAACACAGGTACGTACCTATTTTATTATTGTGGATTGTGTTTTAAAGGGTTTGGCTTCACTGATAGCTACTTTTTTGATTTTGGCAAATTCTATGGCGCTATCACAATTTACAGGGAGGCCACAACTCGGTGACTAGTGGTGGGACCTAACACACTTTACCCTATTCAAGGGCGGGTTGTTTATTGCTCCGAGGGGGCCCTATTTTATCTCGAGGACCCTTGATAGGGTTTCCCTTCCCCTACCTTTCCATTTTTTATCTACTATGATGTAGTTATGTACCTTCCTATGTAGGTATTGTAGCAGGGCCCAAAGTCTTACATCATCAGAACCGAAGATAACAGACCGAAGCCTAGATCACAAGGCTAAGGATAGGACGATCCGAGGCCACAACTCATGCCATCGAACCAGAGAAGAGATAGCGATAGCAGCGATGGGATGAGTTGGAACCTAAGACGTCACCGATAAGCCTCGTGACCACACTCCCGCGACCGATAAGACCGACTCTGCTAGTATAAGCAAGAAAGAAACCAAGCTAGCAGGGTCAGTCGTCCAGGAGCTAACAGTCTCCGTGTGTTCTTCACCTCCAGCTGTTAGATCTAAGGATACCACCCGCGCTTGTCATTCCACCATTCTCCAATTCTTACCACAGTACTAATTTTTACATAGGTACAAGGTACATACATAGTAAACATACCTATAGTTCATCCAGATCAATGTGACAGCAATGAGTCATCAACCCAAAATGAAGGAACCAAATAACCAATCAGATTGCAGGAAATCCTTACATTGTTGCAATTGAGGTAAAGGTCTATTTTTGATAAACTCTCTCTCTTTT
>NW_007387048.1:0-2242 GCF_000475195.1 Diaphorina citri
TTAGGTGAAATTATTTTATAAATAATAAGATTGTTTTCTATTTTATTGTATGCTGTTTCTGTTGTGGGGTTAAATAACCTATATCAAAATTTTCTTTGGTTTACCTAGGGCACATATGTTCCTTTCAAATTGCTTGTGTTTCTTAGTTCTAATTTGGTTCTGGTTTTCACAGGGTCCTAGTATGGGAGATAAGTCAAGTGCTGTGATGAGTGGCTAAACGCCATAGCAGCGGCCTCAAATTATCAGTGCATCATGTGAACTCCAAATTGAACCCCAAATGTGAACTCCAAACTACACCTCATATTACACCTCAATGTGAACCTCAAATTGCAACAGATGGACCTCTAATAATCGGAATGCACCATGTGCAGCACAAATGCACCACCAAGCACCGAGGTCATCATCTGCCTAATGGACCCAAAATGCAGTCCACCACCCAATAACTCCCAGACCACTCCCATAGATCAATGTTCCAAGTTTTCCAATCAGATGCTCAAAAATCAATTCTCCAGTATGAATTACAAGTATCCAAGTTCTTCAGTTTGATAGTCAAGTTTCAAGTTCTCCCGTCAAGATTGTGAAAATGTTCCAGAAGCTCATTCCGTAGATCAACATTCCAGTTACCAGAAACCAGGGGAGTGATGTTTTCTTCTTATTATTCACTTACCATAGTAACGGGGTTTATTTTGAAATTTCTCTAGTTCTTTATATTCAGGCCAAAATTCTGTTTCCAAGGTCTGCCTGATCTATTGATCTATATACTTCTATACTGTAAAATTTGGTTTATTTTCATTCAAGGGGTACCTATAAATCTGTTATTTTTTTTTGCATTTGTCTTACGTTGATCTTTTTCATTTCCCAGATCAACACAAATGGAGTCAATGAAAGTATATTTGGTGTGATGTCAAGGAGTGCTGTCCAGCTTTCCTGCCTTCCTGTCTGCGTAGGGAGATTCTGCCCGTCCTTAGACTACCGATACACAGGTCCTATTACACTTGTCGTCGTCGAAAGGTAAAATTTGCACACATTCTCTCATATTCAGATAGGCAAGCTAGGCTCAGGGCAGATTAGGACTTCTACACCGTAACCCTTTTTCTAAATTAAAAATACTTAACCAATTCCGCGTTAGGCCACACCTTAGTTTAAAAACGCCTTATTTTCACAAGGCTTAACTAACGTTAGGATGTCTTTCTTTTTATTTCCTTTTCTCTGGACTAATGATGTGTGCTGTTGGTAGTTTGTGAACATCTTGAGTAATGCTGGAAGTGATGATGTTCTATCTTCTATTTTTTTTTATTTTACTACCTCACTTCAGCCTGAGGTCAATCAATTGATTAAATGTATTATTTCTTTGGGGGCTTACAAACTGGAGATACCTACCAAATACCTATCTCATGGAAATTTGTCTGCATTGCTGTGAGGTGCTTATTTCAATTGATAATATTTATTTTCTGAAAGGTGATCAAACTCATAATGTGGGTAGATGTATCCATCATGCATATGGCTGCGAATCAAAAGTTTACTCTCCGTCTTAGGGATAAGTAAAACAAAATTTAGCTTTATCGTCAAGTAAACGATTATGGGGTGTATAAAGAGCATAGAATCCATGGTGTAGGACTATTAATGGTTAACGTTATTCCACACCACAAAATCTTCTTGCTTTTGAACATAATATTATGAATATTTGAACATGTGCCAAGACTCAGGATCCAAGTTGACATGATGCACTGTGCGAAGATGTTGTGTTTAAGTTTGAAGTTACATAAAGCATACTTCCATTACATTCAATCGGAATACAGGGAAAATACCTACCTACCTGATCTGCTGAATGCCATCCATAATTATTGTACCTGCCACACAAGTTCCGATTGTCTGACAGATCTAGGTCTGTCAGACCAGGGCCTATCAGACAGTCTGAGCTTGAGTGGAGGGCATCAGATACACCGAGCCGGTGTACACGCTGGAAAAGTGGATATACATGGACGATCCCTACTGTGACTGCGGCCAGGTCCAGACAAACGACTACCTCCTTGTCTGTGACTAATTAGACCAAACCTGTACCCAGGAGGAGGAGGACCTGCTCAGTGCAAATGAGATAGCAGTACAAGTCGCACGCTTCTGGGACAACTGATTCGAGTGGTGACTGTAACATCTAGTTAATACCTAAAGGAAAAGAAGAGACAACTTATTTCAATAAACCACATATTGGAGAAGATTGTATTTACGCAAAAGTCAAGTCTGG
>NW_007387049.1:0-2241 GCF_000475195.1 Diaphorina citri
CATTCATTTTAAAACAGAGGTTCCCAATCTGTGGTGGTACGCGAAGAGATTTGAAAAGCCCATTTTTAGAATGTCTCGTAAATGCGAAAAACAAGTCTGACAACCCTAGTTGGGAGAGAAAAAAAAATGTATAATCAGCGTACCAAAAAATTGCCATCGTACAACGATTAACACAGAAATTTCGCCCGCGGCGCTACAATGTCTTTCTTCAAGCCCCGAACCACAATAAATTGATGTTTGGTGGTACGCCAAAAGAACCTTGTGTCACAGGTGGTACGCAGTACTCAAAAGTTTGAGAACCCCTGCTTCAGAAGGGTAGGTACCCTTTTCAATTTTTTGCCTTTCTATTGATATTGAGTATGGGTTTGTTTGGCCGTGATTGAATATTGGTTTCGGTTAGTCATCAGTGGCGTGGGGTGAGATTTTCCAAAGAGGAGGTTATGAACTCAGATACACTGTCGATCTGTTGGTGGTCTTAAGCCGTGTTCACACACAGTCTATGGCCGTAGCGCGTCGCTTCAATCGGTGAAGTGAATCTATGTTGTCGAGGCAGTGTGGACGATTTCAGTCGACATTGATTGAGTAGATTGACGGCCGTCTACTACATATATTATGTGTCTATCTAGGTTGAATAATCACTTACTTATCAACAACAAGAAATGGTTAATTTTTATTTTCTCTTCTTCTTCTTCTTCTTCTTCTTCTTCTTCTTCTTCCTCCTCTTTCTTCTCCTTCTTTTTCTTCGCGGAAAAAAGATTAAACCTAAGGTAGGTACCTATACCTGTAGGTATTTTCAAGAGCATACTAGTACTTCAGAAGCTAGGTAGGTACTTTGGAAATACTTTAGATAGGTAAGTACCTATACTTTAGAATTACTTTGAGTAGGTACTTTAGGAGGAGAAAAAACTTGAGATGAGTTCTTTGGAGAGAGAATTCCAAGAATACAACCCCCATCAAAGTGTTGAATTCTGAGAATTGAATCGAAAGGAATACCTACTTTTTATTCGTTGGTTGGTAAGTAGATATATTCGTAGGCAGGTATATTTTACCAACAAAAAAGCCGCTTTACAAAAGTTGTTAAAGTTCTTTATAAGGGCCTATTGGAATAGGATTTTATTGAGTTTTGAGCTTTCATGAAACCATTTTAAGGGAAGGAGGAGAAGGAGCCTAGTTAGCTTGGTGGGTAGCGCGTCTGCTTTGTAAACGCTAGGTCGCGGGTGTGATTCTCGCCCGGTGCAGACTTTATCCCAGACAAATAAGGTTAGTTCTCGGAAAGGCTGGCTTTCTCTTGTCCTGTCTTCTTTCTCTCTTCGCTTTCGGAACAATAAGACCTTAGCAGTTAGGTACAGTTCCCTCTATCAAACATCAAAAAGTCCTTAAATTAGCAAGAAGAAAATCCCTCTTTTCGTATCTTTTGTCCAGATTAAATTTCAGAAATATAGGTACATATATATATATTTATTATCCAGCAATCTTCCTTTCTACAAAAATATCACTGATCGTTTTTCTAGATCTAACCTCCTCTTTCTTTTCTTAACCTATTTCTCTTCCTCCTCCTCCTCCTTCTTCTTCTCCTCCTGCTCCTCGTCCTCGTCCTCTTTTCCCTTACCTTTTTTCGATTCACGTGTTACCTAAATTATTTTTCCTATACTCCATCTCCATTTCCTTTCTTTTGATTTTGATCTGCTTTTTCAACAATTTTTCTTTCTTTACAACTAGGTATAATCAGTGTTCTAGATCTTACCCTCTTTTTCTTTTTTAGTCTCTTTTTTCTTCTTATCCATCTTCTTCTGCTTCAGCTTCTATTTTTTTCTTTTCTTTTTCATCTACGAGTAGTAATATTCCAACAATCTTTCTTTCTATACCACTAATCTTCTCCTTCTCTTCTCAATCTTCTTCTTCTCCTTTACTCCTCCTTCTCCTCCTCATCCTCCTTCTCCTCTGTCTAATTCTTCTTAACCTTTTCCTCCTCTTACTCTTCTTTTTCCCCTTTTTCGTCATCTTCGTCTTCTTTTTCTCCTTCTCTTTCTCCAGCTTTTTCTTTTTATCCTTTTCTCGTAATCTTTCTCCTCGTCATTTTTTTTTATCCTTTTTCTCCTTCTCTTTTTTCCTGTCGTTTTTCTTCTTCTTCTTCTTCTTCTTCTTCTTTTTCTTCTTCTCCTACTCCTCCTTCTTCTCCATCTCATTACTAATCTGGTATTCTGAATCTTTCTCTCTTCTCTTTCTCACGTGCTTCCTGTC
>NW_007387050.1:0-2241 GCF_000475195.1 Diaphorina citri
AAAAAAATAAAATAAAAAATAAATAAAAAAAATGTAGGTATCTATTGTAATGAAAAAATACGCCCATAAAAATCGATGAGTTCGATACGAGTTGGATAATCGATTACAGGAATCGAAAATCGAGTTAATCGAGCCGAGATCAAAACATCAGAACAGAAGATTCAGATTCAGAATTCAGATCAGAATCAGAAATTCAGAACTCAGAAGTTCAGAACTCAGATTACTAAATTACTATTAGGTACCGAGAAGGAAGTAAAAATCAAAAAACGAAAACGAACTGCAAAGTGCAATTCTCATTTTTCTATCGAATTTCTTATCAAAATTTTCATTTAACTGCAGTAACGGAGTAAAGTACCTACATGGTGCAGATTTCGCTTTAGTGCAGTGGCATGGGCTCTTCTTGCATACTTATGTATTCACCTACATAGCAAGAAGTATGTAGTTGCAAAGTTGGAATTTGTGGACAGCTTATACCATGGTGCTTGTAAACAGAGGTAAGTAATCACTGTGTTCATGTATAGAAGTGCCTGGGAGAAGGAGATCTGAGCTAGAACCGAAAGAAATTGTGTAAAAAAGGATTTACGGGTAGAGGGTTTACCAGGGAACAAATGGCAAAATTGGAGTGGAAAAGGCTGGCTTAAAAAACCAACCCCACATTAATGGAAAAAATGCAAAACAGGTATGAGATATTCAACTCTTTCCGAGTGTTCAATTCATATGATTCAGTTCGTTAGAAAAAATCAAGGTACTTGTGCAGAAGTCAAGTCTGTGGAATATTGCTACCAAAGGAACTGGCACAAACAAGGAGTGACCCTGGTTATTATAGGGTTAGGTTAAACACAAGAAGGAGTTTTCACAATCAGAGCAGTGATTAGTGTTATTATAGGGTTAGGTTAAATAAAAAAAGGAGCTTTTCTTTTCCACGGACATGACTTCTGCATAATTACCAAAATCAATTCATTTAACCAATTCTCTTTGAATCATCAACTCTTGAAATTTTGATGTGTGGAACTCATGACTCACATCACTCATGATCACAGAGTTTATTAATACCCATAGTACCTACCACCGATATGTACTTTCTGAATTGATTCAGTAGTTAAACCAGAACATTGGCTCACAAAAGATGGTATGCATCAAAAATACACCATTGCGAGATTGAACATGGTACACTGTACAGGGATGAAAAAAAAGATTGAGAGCTGCTATAGTGTAGAAGAGAGAGAGCAAGCAAGTGGTGTTATCCCCCTAAAACCTAGATCACTCACATCTTTGCATAACCAATCAACAGAATTCTCATCCCCCCACTACACAATATTCAGTTCACTGTGAAACCTGTGTGTGAGAGCTGAGCAAAGCAAGCACAAGCAACGAATCTCAAAGAATCAACTCTTTTGAACATTGCAAATCAATCCATTCAGTTCTTTTGAAATATTTAGCTCTTTGTATTGACTCTCTCAAAACTTACCCATTCCTAATGCTATCAATTTAGATTTTGGGGTAGTATAGAGACTATAGAGTATGAAGGAAATCAGAGGTGTTGGAGATCCACTTCTTTTGTTAATTGTTATTGAATCTAAAATATACCTTATGGTTCAGTATTACTGTAAACAATAGGTATGATGCTATACATTTGTCACCTCCTAAAAGGGAGAATACTACCTCCTATTGCCTCATAGAAGAGAGAATACTCCCCTTTACCACCTCTTATACACACTTCTAACATCTCATAGAGAGGAGAATACTCCCTTCTAACATCTTATTGTGTTGTCTTGTCAGTAATAATGAACCATTACCAAATATACAGTACCCTGCTTGGAGTGCTGGGGTTAAGGGACATTTTAGTCCTATTCAAGCAGACTTAACAAGGCACCTATATTCTATTCTATTCTTGTATGTTTGAATGCACTTTAATACCATTGCTGTAATTGAAGTGGTTTGAAATCACTGATTTGCTCACTTGATTACCTATCACAATATTTAAGGTTTGTTGTTAGGTCATACAATAATATACAGATGGAATAAGTAAGTAAGTAAAGTAAATATTGAGAATATAATAAAGAAATACTGTTGACACCCAATATATTTAGAAAGGAAATGTATTAGAGGTATTATTAGAGGTATTATTATGTATTAGAGGTATTAGAGGTATTTCTAAATATATTGTCATCTGTTCGTATAGGTTCGTTTGTTTCACACTCTTTTATATCTACTTCCGGTGTGCCTCAGGGGTCTCACCTT
>NW_007387051.1:0-2241 GCF_000475195.1 Diaphorina citri
AGAGGATAAAGTGAGGACGATCTTCTAATTATCTCCCTCCTAATCTTATTCCGCCATCTTGTTTCTAAATCTGCAAATTCCACTTAGATATTGTCCTAATGATTCTAATCTATTTTATTTACATTTTAAATTTATTCAATTTCCTTCTTTTTTTATACATTATTATTGCTCCCTCATTTTAGAATCTTTTAAATCTAAATGCGAGCGATTTTTTTCCTTGTGAATATATTCTGTGCCATTTTCCTGATTTGTACTTTTTTTTACTATCTATACTGGTAAACTCTATGGTTGTATAGGTGTATAGGCTGAATCTAGTACAAAATCATCTCTTGAAAAATTACTACTAGTACCTAAATTAATTTTGATATCTGATGTTTAGTATAGGTATACAAAAGTGCAGTTGCTCACGCTCACACATTGGATTTATAACGGAGGAAATCGCGGTTCGAACCCCAGCAGTGATAAAACTTAAAGGTGTCATAGGAATAGGAAGGACATATTTAACATTAATTTCTGATTTCTAATAAATGAATGTACAGAACTACAGACAAGGTCTGCGTTTTTCTTCAATCCGAGAATTTTCATTTCCCATTCTCTCTGCTGTGTAGATTAAAAAGGATCCCCCCTTTTCTCCCAGGGAAAAAAGTACATGAAGAAAATTGCAAGTTCAAATTGGATTGGAGAAGAACATAATTAGCTCTCAGACTGTTTTGAATAATTCATTTCGTTGATGAAACCCGGGTGTTTCATTACCTGTTTAACAGTAAATATAAAACAGTCGCGTTTCAGTGTTTCGTGATAATATAGGCCGGGCGTCCGTCGTAGGTCCGTCATTTCGTTTCGTCTCCGTCTCTTGACGTTCGCGAACCTTCCGGCACGAGTGAAGTAAAATTCAATTCTTACTCGTCCTTTTAAATTGCAATGTTAGTGGAGGTTTTGGACGGATTACTAATTACTTAAGTTTTATTCGAAATTCAAGCACCAAAACATGTGAAAATCTTTGAACTTTGACATTAGCAGGAGTTGAACTCGGGTATGCAGCTTAGAGCGAAATACTCTCTGAGCCACGGAGCTTTCTGTGGATTACTCTCAAACATTCAGGTAAGTTAGCACGACAGGGTGGCAGAAAAGTAACGAAACAACTTACCCTAGTCACCGGACGAGGGTGAATCTCGCTGTAGGTCCGTCGATTCGTTTCGTTTCTCTCTCATGACGTTCGCGAACCTTCCGGCACGAGTGAATTAAAATCCAATTCTTACTCGTCCTTTTGAATTGCAATGTTAGTGGAGGTTTTGGACGGATCACTAATTACTTAAGTTTTATTCGAAATTCAAGCACAAAACATGTGAAAATCTTTGAACTTTGACATTAGCAGGAGTTGAACTCGTGTATGCAGCTCTAGAGCGAAATACTCTCTGAGCCACGGAGCTTTCTGTGGATCACTCTCAAACATTCAGGTAAGTTAGCACGACAGGGTGGCAGAAAAGTAACGAAACAACTTACCCTAGTCACCGGACGAGGGTGAATCTTTTTCTCACCTGCTGCAACACTTTCCATCCACCCTACCAGGCCAGGGGAGCTGAGTTTCTATCATGAATATTCCATACAGCGTTGCTATGGAAACGCATTAATTTTAAAGGTTCTCACTTTCACAAAAAGTTTTTCTTCTTATTGCAGACAAATGATTAAACTTGGAGAGAGAAGCTTCAGAGAGCGGAGCTTCTTAAAACTTTTCTCTCTCTTGACTGTCTTCTTTTCTCGTCTCTCTCTCTCTCTCTCTCTCTCTCTCTCTCTCTCTCTCTCTCTCTCTCTCTCTCTCTCTCTGTCTGTCTCTCTCTTGTTCTTCATAATATTACCATCCGAAAGTTTTACTTTAAGTACACCGTACGGTACCTACTTTTCTGCCTTCACATCTCGGTGCCGACTTCGATGGTGCCAGATGCTTGCGCCAAAAGCTGACGTTGTTCCTTGTTTGGTTATAATCAGGCAGTGTTGACTCGTGTAAAGAGTGAGTGAGTTATATAAAAAAAATCTCTCTTTTCAGAGAACTACTCCGTGAATGAGTGAAATCCGCAAACATGAAAGTCACTCTTCTATTCCCCAAAAGTATGGGAATTTAGGATGACTAATTGACTGAGTAGTCTACTGAAGAGAGTTGGTCTTTTTAAAAACTCACTCACTTAGGTACTCTGCACACATCATTAGTGTTGACCTAGTATAGTGAGGCATTAGACAGTTTTA
>NW_007387052.1:0-1307 GCF_000475195.1 Diaphorina citri
AGGGGAAAAGGGGAAACATGGAAATAGAGTGATTGACTGGGAGGGAGAGAGAAAGAGAGCTGGAAGGAAAGAGGAAGAAAGAGAGAGAGAGAGAGAGAGAGAGAGAGAGTGCGTATGAAAGCTTTGCTCGTTTTCGGTTCATTAAATATTTTGGGGTTTTCTCTCTCTTTTTTTTTTCTACTCAATCTTTCTTCCTCCTCTCTCCCCCTCTCCCTCTCTGTCTCTCTCACTTTTTCTACCTCTTCCCCTCCCTCTTCTTCTCTGACTTTTTGAATACATAGTGCTTGAACTAATTTTTCCCCTCTCCTTATCTCGCTCCCAATATCTCTCGGTTCATTAAATATTTTGGGTTTTTCTTTCTCTTTTTTTTTCTACTCAATCTTTTCTCCTCCTCTCTCCCCCTCTCCCTCTCTATCTCTCTCTCTTTTTCTACCACTTCCCCTCCCTCTTCTTCTCTGACTTTTTGAATACATAGTGCTTGAACTAATTTTTCCCCTCTCCTTATTTCGCTCCCAATATCTCTCTCTCCCTCTGTCCTTTTTTCGCTCTATTTTCTATCTCCCTCATTTACATCTACTCTGACTATATTAGCTCCTGATTTGTATACAAGGTTCTGATTTGTATAAAAATACAGGCACCGGGCTTCTTAGAAATAAAAACCAGGCATAATGGATCAGTCTTAGTTTTTCAAGTCGTTTTTCCCTCTCAGTGAATCACTTGTAAGAAACCCTATTTCCTTCATCATGCTTCAAAGGAAAAGCACAGGTCCTCATTATGGTTGACTGCGGTTCGGGACAGGCCAAGTAATCTTGGCTAGAGACCATCAACCCTTCTCGGTTCAGCTACTTCACCGCTACAAGAAAAACAACAACAACAACAACAACAACAACAACCTCATTTCCTGATAATAATACCCTCATTTCATTCTGTCTGATTTCAGAGGACAGTCAATGTGACACCATGATCCCTCTCTCCCTCCTTGTCCCTCTTTTCATTCCCTCGTCTCTCCCTCTCTTCCTCTCCCCTTTCTCTCTCTCACTCTCCCTCTCTCTCTTTTCATCTCAAACATGATCAAAAATTCGAAATGTGTTTCTCTCCATAATTTTTGACTGATTTTGATTGATATGCCTCTCTCTCTCTCCCTCCCTCTCTCTCCATCTCTTTCTCTCTCTTTTCCTTCCCAACCTTCTTTCACTTTCATGTAAAAAACTAAGAAACATGGAAATGAGAGAATTAGAGAGAGAGAGAGAGAGAGAGAGAGAGAGAGAGAGAGAGAGAGAGAGAGAGAGAGAGAGAGAGAGAGAGAG
>NW_007387052.1:1471-1544 GCF_000475195.1 Diaphorina citri
GGAGGAGTTGCAATTGGGAAAATATTATTAATAAAAGGTCGATTCCTACGTAAAAAGTTGTGAAAAATCCGAA
>NW_007387052.1:1714-2241 GCF_000475195.1 Diaphorina citri
CTCACGTCAAAATGCGCAGCAACGCTTGCGCACAAACAAACGAAGCGAGAGTCATGAATTATGACGTCATGGCCTACGGGAGCGTATGCCGTGACGTCAAACTTCACGATTTACCGGTATTTTTTAAATCGATTTATCTCGGGATCTAGGAGTCGTAGAAGAAAAAGAAAAATTCCGTTGGTCCTCATTTTTCCTGCTCTATGACTTTGAAACATCACCCAAGTATGCATCGTAGAAGAAAAAGAAAAATTCCGTTGGTCCTCATTTTTCCTGCTCTATGACTTTGAAACATCACCCAAGTAAGCTTCCGTTAGTCCTTATTTTTCCTGCTCTATGACTTTGAAACATCACCCAAGTAAGCGCAACTGATCTATTTTCCAATCTTTGGTGATATAGGCTTCCTTATTTTTCCGTTCTTCCTTATTTTTCCTTATTTTTCATTGGTTTTGAGCCAACAACTTTCTCTGGAGTAACATCTAAACCCAAAGCTCCTGAAAATTTTATTAGAAAAGTTTATTTTTCACTAA
>NW_007387053.1:0-2241 GCF_000475195.1 Diaphorina citri
CTCATTCAGTTGGTTCTTGCCACAAAAATTCTTTGGGACGATTTACGAAGTTCATTTAATTGGTTCTTGCCACACTTAAGTATTCCCAATCTAAACTGGACAGACTATAGGGGTACTATTATTTACGTGTGTATTGAATGCACACCACTGCATTCAATGTTCAAGGTCTTCCCAATCTAAACTGGAGAGACTATAGGGGTACTATTATTTACGTGTGTATTGAATGCACACCACTGCATTCAATGTTCAAGGTCGCGGATCAATTAATTCCGAAGAGTGAAGCTTGCTTGGATCCAATATAAATCTATTCGCTGTATCTGGATTAAGAAATACAAAGGAAACCCTGTGTGTAGTGTGTCTGATCAATTGAATCCTTTCTCTAGGTTGCTGTATTTTAGGGTCACCCAGAAAACAGAAGTGTTTGAGAGAGCATTTTACACGGTTTTACCGATTGGTAAATATAAATCTATTCGCTGTATCTGGATTAAGAAATACAAAGGAAACACTGTGTGTAGTGTGTCTGATCAATTGAATCCTTTCTGTAATCCTTTCTCTAGGTTGCTGTATTTTATGGTCATCGAGAAAACAGAAGTGTTTGAGAGAGCATTTTACACGGTTGTACCGATTGGTATTCGTACTTGAGCTCTCTAGGTTTTGTGGATTCGTTTGAGGATTAATTTACTTATGCCCTATGCCCGATCTTATCACAGAGAGCTTTCATTTAGTATGATTCTCTTGTAGATGCTAGAACCACTTTGCCTCCGAACCATCATGGCTATTCACAACTATTTACTTCTCTAGGTTTTGTGGATTCGTTTGAGGATTAATTTACTTATGCCCTATGCCCGACCTTACCACAGAGAGCTTTCATTTAGTGGATTCTCTTGTAGATGCTAGAACCACTTTGCCTCCGAACCATCATGGCTATTCACAACTATTTACAAAGCTTTACGTCCACATGTACGGTTTTTACGATCAGATATGTCACTATGTCGCGTGAGCAGCTATTAAAAAACCGTACGTTTATGAAAGAATTAAGGTACTCATGACGAAAAATGAGAAAACAAAAGGAAGAGTGGTCTCTCGTGCATTTCGGAACAGAGTAGTTATGTTGATGTATCAGCGCGCAGCGTTGATTCTATTGTAACTAGTGTGTTGATGGAATGATTCTGTTGTAACTAGTGTGTTGATGGGAAAAGGACATGCCAATGCATACCTTACGGAGGACAATTCAGTTCTAAAGCAAGACGAACTGATGAGGAAAAGGACATGCCAATGCATACCTTACGGAGGACAATTCAGTTCTAAAGCAAGACGAACTGATGAGAAAATGAAGCACCGAGTTCCAGAGCTGTCCAAAAAGAGCTCATTCAGAGTTTCCTGCGGCCCACATTGATTTCAAAGAAAGAAAGTACCTATTCTTCAAAAAATTGACCATATTTTTAGTCCGTCCTTCCTTTATTAAATTATAATAGCAATAATAAAAGGTATAGTGAACGGACTATTGTATTCGCTTCGGTGTCGTCTGTCTGACTTCATAGAAGGACTTATCCAAACCTGGTCGACCTATATATCAAATTAAAGGTCTTTTTACCAGGAACAAGAAAGTGGTGGTGCAAATTTTCAATAGTAATAATAAAAGGTATAGTGAACGGACTAATGTATTCGCTTCGGTGTCGTCTGTCTGACTCCATAGAAGGACTTATCCAAACCTGGTCGACCTATATATCAAATTAAAGGTCTTTTTACCAGAAACACGAAAGTGGTGACCAAAAAAACTGGTTTTTGTTTCACATTTTCTCAAACAAATGAGCTCTGATCTTGAAATTTGTCGCGACGACCTATGAACTCAAAGCGAGAAAGTTCTAGATAACACTTCAGTCGATAATTTAAGACCGGTTTTAGCATCACCTATGTTGAGCTACGCCGAGCAAGGCCAATAAATGGATGGGTGACTTAAACATTATGTTGGTAGTTATTAGGAAACATTAAAAGGAATAATGGGCTCTAGTCTTGATTTTAAATCTTTACATAAAAGATGAAAGTAAAATCAAATCAATAATAATAATAAACTGAATATTAAACAAATTAGGTAGGTACTGATTTTCTTTAACCACGATCGAATAAACTACGGGCTGAAAAATTCCCGGAGGGACGGACCCAGCTTGTTAAATATGAGAACGGTTTACAAGATCCTTTTTAGAATTAATAAATTTATCACTCTCTTTTCCCCTTCTGTAA
>NW_007387054.1:0-624 GCF_000475195.1 Diaphorina citri
TATGAAGAGGAAGGAAGAGAAAAGTTAATGGAAAAAGGTCCACCACAACATATTATTTTGAAAGTATCTCTCTCTCTCTTTCCTTCTTCTTCTTCCTTTCTTTATCTCTCTCTTCTTTTCCTTTATTTTTCTCTCCATTTTCTTCTCAGTCTTTCTATCTTTCTCTCTTTTCCGATTTCTTTCTCTCGCTCTATCTCTTTGCAAAATATATCCTACCTAAGGCCAGCCACTCACTATCATTGCAAAATATATCCTACCTAAGGCCAGCCACTCACTATCATTTGTAGTATCTATATCTGGATGTACTTAGTGGCCACGATGAGAGCACGGGGTCGGCAGATGGACTATCAACACGCGAGTAGTCCGCATAGCTACATCTGACTGTTGCCTGGGACAAGTGCGGTATGGACAGTCCTCACAGGTCCGCATGCATTAATCACGAGCACACCGAGTAGTCGACAGTCCATTATGGTAGCAACAGGTCCACATGACACAGGCAGAGTTTACTATACCACTCCACCGTAGGCTGCGAGATGTCGCGATAGCTGACTAGCAGGTAGGACGTGTACTAGTCGCAGCTGGCAGCGCTGACCGAATCCATGGCGGCTCCTATATGAGAAAACG
>NW_007387054.1:2007-2240 GCF_000475195.1 Diaphorina citri
AAACTCCTATCTCCCTCTACTCTTTATCTCCATCTTTTCACCGTCCTGTCTCCTCCAGTCCTCTCTACCCTCTTTCTCCTCCCTCCCAATCTTCTCTCCACTTCCCATATTTTCCCCTCCCAAACTCTCCTCTCCTGTTCCCATTTCTCCCCCTTCCAAACTCCTATGTTTTGTAAAATAAATATCACGGGGAGTTATGAGGAGCTGCTGTTTATTACCATTGGGTGTCATTA
>NW_007387055.1:0-253 GCF_000475195.1 Diaphorina citri
AGAATTAACTTTTAAGTCCATTAGGTAATGCACTTCTCTTTCCTTTGGCGGAGTTCACCTCTTGTTTCTGAGAATAATGGTGTAGATTTCTGATAATGCGTTTTATCCTCTCTTTCATTTTTTCTTCCCGCGAGCAGAGGTGTATTAACGTGCTGGGTTGCGCAGAGCGCGCAGCCAGGACGCGGTCAAGTCCAGATGAGGGCTCTCAAGTTTCCTAATTTCCATCACGTCAGTTGCGTGTTCAGATCACGTC
>NW_007387055.1:1279-2238 GCF_000475195.1 Diaphorina citri
AACTTTAATTGTATGTATTACCAATCTGACGTCACTTTTGTTTCAACTTTCCTAAGGTTCTTTAGATTCAAATTAAATTTTTGACCTTTTGATTGTAATTTTTCACATTTTCAACAAGAGATTTGCTGAGATTTTAACTTCCCGCAACATTTTACGTAGGCGTCGACCTTCCATTCAAAAATACTGATGCATAATTAATGTTAATGATTGTTGTCCTTACAGACCTAATTATAATTACCTATTTTTTATTATTCTTCATTTCGGTTTTCAATTCTTCAATCAACATAAACTACCCACGTTGTTTGAACAGTGTAATGTTTCTACCTAAGAAGCCTTCCAGGTTCTAACTCATTCGAGCAAAAAATGACAATTTCAAATTTTGCATAAATTTCCTTTTTTTTAATTCCTGACTATAAATTTTTTCCATCTTTAAAAAATTAATATCCTTGCTTATAAACTTACATTAAAATTATGTCCCTACCGGAATTGTAATAAAACAAGGTAGCTATAGCGGAAGAAAAAGTAAAAGTAAACTATGTAAGTAGTCAGTGAGGGAGAAAGACGGAGAAAAAGAGAAATATGGTGTGAGAAAAATACAAATTAAAATGTACCTATACCTACTTTTTTTTTCTCTACAACTTTCAAAAAAAAAAAAGTTACAAGCTGACCAGACTATCCTACAAGATTTCAAATTCAGTGAATAAAATCTTTCAGATACCTACGACAATATTACATTTACGACAAAAGATCAACTTTCGTTTTTTCCTATGTTTTCCTGGATTATTTGATAGCAACAATGCGATACAAGATTAAAATAATGTAGGTAGGTACGTACAATCACGGAAATAAAATCGTGTAGGTAGGTAGGTACCTACTATCTGCTATTTATTTTCTATTTAAAAACACGGAATCTGTACCCGGAAATTAAATCTGCTCAAAAAAAAAAAAAAAAAAAAAAT
>NW_007387056.1:0-2238 GCF_000475195.1 Diaphorina citri
TGGAATGGGATTAGGTCATATTTGATCAAGGGACAATTCACTAACAAATTATTCCACTTGGAAAACAACTGTCAATTGAAAGATAAGATAAAGTCTATAACGTCTAGAGAATTATGGAGTGGTTTTTACTTTCATTAGGAATAAGTGTGCGGGTAGCAAGTTTGTTGAAGTCAACTCTCACGATGTCACATTTGTTGTCAGAACTGTCTTGTTCTTGTGAGTATCTATTTATACTGAGATCTATCAGTAAGCGATCACTCACTATAATATTGTCGGATACCCTTGCTTCATGATATGTTTAAAAGCTTTGTGCCACTGAAGGTGTATTGACCGTCTCGGTTTTCTTGACGAAGATACCATAGGTAGTACGAAAAACACTGTAGGGGTTGGTTGGGCTTACAGAGTGTTCTCTTGAAAGCTATAGGTATCTATATAAACAATATAGAGTAGGTACCTATAGAGTTAAAGAGGAACTGTAAGAACTATTTCACACAAAGTTGCACAACCTATACCGGTAATGAACGTAATGAGTTGTACGAGTTTCCTTTCCTATTAACACGGTGCAACACTTACAGAGTGTTCTCTTGAAAGCTATAGGTATCTATATAAACAATATAGAGTAGGTACCTATAGGGTTAAAGAGGAACTGTAGGAACTATTTCACACAAAGTTGCACAACCTATACCGGTAATGAACGTAATGAGTTGTACGAGTTTCCTTTCCTATTAACACGGTGCAACATGTTCCTCACATCAAATATGCGAGATTTGAAAAAAAAAAAAAAACTTCCTGCCAATCCTAATTTTAAAAGCAGTAAAACGTCTGGTAAACTAACAACAACCCGAGATATTGTTGAAAGGTATTGCACGGCAATACAGTAATTTGTTTCGTAGTAAAACACAGAATGTCATTGGGAGCAATACTGGTAGGCAAGTAAGTATTTCCATCTACAGGATGACGAAAATATGGCTCGTTTGAGAGACACTTTAAGTCATTGATATTCAGATCAATCTCATACCTATTATTCACGCGAGAGCATAGCAGCTGTTTTCTTTGTAGAGCTGCTGATTGCTCCTGAGGTTAATGCCCAAAGAAGTGTACCATTTTCTTCGGACGCGGTATGTATTTCAAATTTTATAGTTATTTACGACCCCATAACCTTTTTTTTGCCCAAGATGGATTGCCAAGTAATCAGGTTGTATTCTATATTGTAAAAATAAAAATGTTTTTATATAGAACAGAGTATGAAAAAAATCTCTGCTAACTGGAGTTTAACCCTTCACTTCATTCATAGACCTCTAGACTTATTTTTCCCAAAAGAAAGGAAGGAAGAAAGTTCGGCCTTAATAATTTTTCTTGTGAGGAGCCAATAATGTGACACATTGTCTATTTAGGTGAGGACAACGAACTGGAAAATCAACAGGTACCTACTCAATACTTTTCAAATTGATTCATTAGAGTGAATTTATACCGTAAAAGGTACTTCCCAGTTCTACTGTTTGTTACAAACAGTATTTGTTTCATGTTTGGGTTCCGGTGTATGAAGGATTGGCCAATAAATTGTTATAATCTTTTCCAAGGGACGCCCGATCGTATATGGTGTGTGGTGGTGTAGGTTATGATCTTAGTGGAGACTTCTATGCCCCCCTGGAGGCTCCTTCTAGTTCTACTGCAAAGGGTTAACCAATGGAAGCTGGTTAGTATTCTCGGCTGGTTTCTAAGATTTCCCTGGAAACCCCCCACCCTCTCCCCTCTGAGCACGCGCCTACATACAACCGGACTGCCTGGTGGTCTCTCTCTCTCTCGGTTCAAATCTCAGTTTTTCAAAGATGAATTTTAAAAAACCGAGCATTTTTACATTTCTTTCCATATACGATTTTTGGTTCAAATCTCAGTTTTTCAAAGATGAATTTTAAAAAACCGAGCATTTTTACATTTCTTTCCATATACGATTTTTGCCTGCCTGCTTCTGCCGTTGATTTTATTCCATACAGGGTCTGTGGGAAGTTCTCTCAAACATTTTAAAGCGGATAACCATTTTTGTGTGAAGTGTTTTTTGTAGCTATTAAATATTTCATGTTTTCTTCTAAGGAAGAGCTTAGGGTTCTTTCTCTCACAAGAATATTAATAGGCAATTGAATATTACAGTACCAAAGGTCACAAGCCCTCCTTTTTGAAGGGAAAACTCCAGGATATCCTGGCTTATTATGGACTTTTTATACTGAAACAATAAAAAAA
>NW_007387057.1:0-2237 GCF_000475195.1 Diaphorina citri
CTCTTCAGTCAACAAATCAATTTCTTCTCCTCGCCAACTTCACTTCAGTCAACAACTTCTCCTCTCCTCGGTCCTCGCTAACTTCGCATATCATTCGTCAATGTTGAAGGTTGAACAGCAAGATTTTCAGTGATATTACTTTTATTGTCAAGAAAAAAGCTCACGCAAGTTACTTCAATTTTTACTAATAATGACCTCAACAGTCTCATCATCCTATACAACTATGGATGATTCAAACGAATCTAGATGCCCTGTGTGCAAAACCATTTCTTCAACCAATAGTTCGGAATCTCCTACTCAAATTCTTTGCTCTACCTGTTTGGGCTGGTTTCATGGTTCCTGCGTAAATTTATCAAACGAAGAAATATGCGCTCTTGGTATCCAAGGTAATGATTGGTTTTGTGAAGAATGTACTCAACAATCTGCCTCTCAAAATGTCAATGCAGTCACTGCAGCCTCCATTGTATGTCCTCTGTGTCCCACAGATAGTCCTAAATATTTCAATTCTCAGAGGGGCTTAAAAATTCACAAGGCTAGGAAGCACAAAGTACCAATTTTTTCAAACTCTCACAATATCAATCCAAACAGTTCCTTCTTAGAAAATATTACTCGGTTGAAGTCAAATGTGAAAATTCTTAAACGAATTCCCAAAGGAGCCCGAAACCTGGCTGCATCTAAATTATCCCATGTAATCAATGCTGTTGTGGAAAAGAATGATCAATCATCTTGGGAAAATTTGTTTCTATTTTCTTATTCTGCTTTCCAGGTACCTCCAACAAACAAATCAAGATCCCTTACCTCAATTGTAAAGGAGAATATTTCAACCTCACCTATTCCCGTGGTCAGTGAAAATGCTAGGAAAAATGGCAAAAAGAACTCCACCTTGGAAAGCAGGACTGAAGCCAAGGTATCAGAATTTGATATTAAAGGAGCAGTTCGCCTCTTAAACTCAGATGATACTATTGCTCCCTTCAATAATGACACTTTTCAGGCCCTTAGCCAGAAACATCCATCTCCATCCCGATCATTAAATTTCCCCGAGTCTACTACTGAGTCAGAGACACTCCAAACTAATAGAAATGAAATCCAAAAGGCAATATTTTCTTTTCCAAATGGCTCAGCTGCAGGAATAGATGGAATCTCACCTCAAATCTTAAAGGATTTGATTTCAAAATCAGCTGCTGATGGAGGAATACATTTGTTAGAGTCCATTACTAACCTATGTAATTTAATGCTGAGTGGTAAAGTTATTGATACCTTCACTGAATACTTATATGGAGCAAATTTATGTGCTCTCAACAAGAAAGGGGGAGGTGTTCGACCAATAGCTATCGGAAGCTGTCTCCGAAGACTTGTAGCAAAAATTGCCTGTAATTTTGAAAGGGATGTAATTTCAGATTATCTTCAACCCCATCAGTTTGGTTTTGGTGCTAAACAAGGTTTAGAAGCGGTTATTCATGCTGTCAGAACATTTGTCACCCATCACAAACAATCTAATTTCATTCTTGTGAAAATTGATTATAAGAATGCCTTCAATTCTGTTGAGAGGGATAGTATTTTGAATCAAGTAAAATTGAAAACCCCAGAGATCTTTCCGTTTCTCCTCCAGTCCTATCAGAAGCCTTCACTCTTGTTTTATGGAAATAAAACTTTACATTCACAAGTAGGTGCTCAACAAGGGGACCCAGCTGGGCCAATGCTTTTCAGTTTGTCTTTACACCCTACAGTTCTGGCCCTTAGCTCTGAACTTAACGTGTGGTACTTGGATGATGGAACCTTGGCTGGAAGCCCAGTCAATGTTATCAAAGATTTGGAGAAGCTAGTAAGTGATTCAAAAGACATTGGCTTAGAAATGAACCCTTCCAAATGTGAAGTGTATTACTTATCTGGAGTGCAGGATATGGAGGTCCACAGGAAACTCGAAACCATATTACCAGGTATCCGTGTTGTTCAAAATTCCGAACTTGAGCTCCTAGGTGTTCCCATTTTGCAAGAAGCTTTCAAATCCCACTTTGATGAACGCCTCACTAAGATCAAAGCAACTCTTCAAAAATTAAAAAAGCTAAATTCGCATGTTGCATATTTTTTGTTGAAAAACTGTTTTGCAATTCCAAAATGGACATACACTCTCAGGACCACACCAATATGGACTGACCAGACTGTACTGGATGAAGTTGATGATTCACTCAAACAAATTTTAGAAGAAATTTTAAATCTGAATCTGAATGATACTCAAT
>NW_007387058.1:0-2235 GCF_000475195.1 Diaphorina citri
ATCCGCGAACATAATCGCGAAATCCGCGAGCATAATCGCAAAATCCGCGAAAAAAATCGCGAAATCCGCGAACATAATTGCGAAATCCGCGAACAAAATCGCGAAATCCGCGAACATAATCGCGAAATCCGCGAACATAATCGCGAAATCCGCGAACATGAAATCCGCGAACAAAATCACCAAATCCGCGAACATAATCGCGAAATCCGCGAGCATAATCGCAAAATCCGCGAACAAAAATCCGCGAACATAATCGCGAAATCCGCGAACATAATCGCGAAATCCGCGAACATAATCGCGAAATCCGCGAACATCATAATCACAAAATCCGCGAACATAATCGCGAAATCCGCGAACAAAATCGCGAAATCCGCGAACATAATCGCGAAATCCGCGAACATAGTCACGAAATCCGCGTACAAAATCGCCAAATCCGCGAACATAATCGCGAAATCCGCGAACATAATCGCGAAATCCGCGAACATAAAATCCGTGAACATAATCGCGAAATCCGCGAACATAATCGCGAAATCCGCGAGCATAATCGCGAAATCCGCGAACATAATCGCGAAATAGAAATCCGCGAACATAATCGCCAAATCCGCGAACAAAATCGCGAAATCCGCGAACATAATCGCCAAATCCGCGAACATAATCGAGAAATCCGCGAACATAATCGCCAAATCCGCGAACAAAATCGCGAAATCCGCGAACATAATCGCCAAATCCGCGAACATAATCGAAATCCGTGAACATAATCGCGAAATCCGCGAACATAATCGCGAAATCCGCGAACATAATCGCGAAATCCGCGAACAAAATCGCGAGCGAACATTGAAATCCGCGAACAAAATCACCAAATCCGCGAACATAATCGCGAAATCCGCGAGCATAATCGCAAAATCCGCGAACAAAAATCCGCGAACATAATCGCGAAATCCGCGAACATAATCGCGAAATCCGCGAACATAATCGCGAAATCCGCGAACATCATAATCACAAAATCCGCGAACATAATCGCGAAATCCGCGAACAAAATCGCGAAATCCGCGAACATAATCGCGAAATCCGCGAACATAGTCACGAAATCCGCGTACAAAATCGCCAAATCCGCGAACATAATCGCGAAATCCGCGAACATAATCGCGAAATCCGCGAACATAAAATCCGTGAACATAATCGCGAAATCCGCGAACATAATCGCGAAATCCGCGAACATAATCGCGAAATCCGCGAACAAAATCGCGAAACATGAAATCCGCGAACATAATCGCCAAATCCGCGAACAAAATCGCGAAATCCGCGAACATAATCGCCAAATCCGCGAACATAATCGCAAATCCGCGAACATAATCGCCAAATCCGCGAACATTGAAATCCGCGAACAAAATCACCAAATCCGCGAACATAATCGCGAAATCCGCGAGCATAATCGCAAAATCCGCGAACAAAAATCCGCGAACATAATCGCGAAATCCGCGAACATAATCGCGAAATCCGCGAACATAATCGCGAAATCCGCGAACATCATAATCACAAAATCCGCGAACATAATCGCGAAATCCGCGAACAAAATCGCGAAATCCGCGAACATAATCGCGAAATCCGCGAACATAGTCACGAAATCCGCGTACAAAATCGCCAAATCCGCGAACATAATCGCGAAATCCGCGAACATAATCGCGAAATCCGCGAACATAAAATCCGTGAACATAATCGCGAAATCCGCGAACATAATCGCGAAATCCGCGAGCATAATCGCGAAATCCGCGAACATAATCGCGAAATAGAAATCCGCGAACATAATCGCCAAATCCGCGAACAAAATCGCGAAATCCGCGAACATAATCGCCAAATCCGCGAACATAATCGAGAAATCCGCGAACATAATCGCCAAATCCGCGAACAAAATCGCGAAATCCGCGAACATAATCGCCAAATCCGCGAACATAATCGAAATCCGTGAACATAATCGCGAAATCCGCGAACATAATCGCGAAATCCGCGAACATAATCGCGAAATCCGCGAACAAAATCGCGAATCATAATCGCCAAATCCGCGAACAAAATCGCGAAATCCGCGAACATAATCGCCAAATCCGCGAGTATAATCGCCAAATCCGCGAACAAAATCGCGAAATCCGCGAACATAATCGCCTAATCCGCGAACATAATCGGCAAATCCGCGAACATAATCGCCAAATCCGCGAACATAATCGCGAAATCACATAGGTA
>NW_007387059.1:0-2235 GCF_000475195.1 Diaphorina citri
TACTAAAACCTTTAGTACCTAACTTATCTACAGTCCATACTTGGATCTTGGCATGAAAAACATCCTGAGGAGGAGGAGGAGGAGCCCTTTTCAGATATTTCATGTGGGGATAAGGCGTTGTTATCAAATTAGCGAAACACTCGTATCCCGTCTAAAGACATTTTATAATGAGAAGTTCAAATATTATCGTTTCTGATTAGCACCCTCCTTTTTTGTCAGGTTGTCAGCTTTTTATCTTGAACAACAAAACATCAGTGGAGTGGGGCCTTCACTGTTGTACCTTCTCCCATATGGAAACTGAACTTCGGCATAAGAGTACTGACTAGAGAGCTAGGGAAGTATTACAGAAGTAAAAGAAGGATAATTATACTCGTAACTTGCATTCACAAAGAAGATAATAAATATGATTTATTTTACATATTTGAAAAAGGTCGCTAAAGGAAAGAAACCTTTGGAAAAACATCCATGTGTGAATGTGCGTTGCAGAACAATGTTCAAACTATGCCTATAAGATTCACCTTCTATTCTAAAGGTCAAGACATAACAAAACACCTCCAAGGTAAATATCAACTTACACAGGCAACTAATAATATTACCTACCAACCTACTTATTATACCTACTCGTATATGAGTCAGCAAAAGGCCACAGAGCAAATTTGATGAACAAAACAAATGCATAAATTTCCTAAAAGAATTACCTATACTTACATACAAGTATGTACAAAAGGTACTTACTTACAGAGCTATGTAGAGTAAGAACCTAATACATTCTGAATTTCCGGACTCATAAGGAGAATCCCAATCTTTCAAGAAAAGCCACAAAGAAGTTTGGGGAGTGCACAGTGTCAAAAGCTTTCCAAACTTCCAATCCCCAGCGCGTGGCAAGAGTCCCAGGTGAATCTAACGAAGAGAATTTCAATTCGAAGTCTTTCAGAATTTGAATAATTCGAGTGACCCGATGAAGAAAATCATGAAAAGAAGAACCGTAGATAGGCGAGAGAATCACACACGTAATAAAGTGAAAATATTCCGAGGAGTCAAAGGAAGGCGAGAAAGAAAATGGAAGAGGAAAGACCAGATGAAAAACGAAAAGGAAGAAGAAAGAAATAAGAGAGAGAGAGGGAGAGAGAAAGGGAGTAGGAGAGATGATAAGGGAAAGCGGGTTCAGAAATGAGGAGATGGTGGGGGTGTGAGGAATTCAGAGGGAATGTCAGCTTATAAGATGTATAAAATTTGACATTTGACAGACAGTGTGCCAGGAATAGGAAGAAAGAAATAAGAGAGAAAGAGAGAAGGGAGGGAGAGAGAGAGAGAAAGGGGGTAGGAGAGATGATAAGGGAAAGCGGGTTCAGAAATGAGAAGATGGTGGGGGTGTGAGGAATTCAGAGGGAATGTCAGCTTATAAGATGTATAAAATTTGACATTTGACAGACAGTGTGCCAGGAATACATTATGCATAGCTCTTCCACCCAACACTGCCCCCTTCTTATCTATACTTTGACTTCAACTTCTTCCCCGTCATTATCCTGTTTCTTATCCCTCTTTTCGTACCTCTTTCTCCTGATATTCTCCCTTCTGTCCCCCTCTTATTCATCTTCCCTGCTCCTGTCCTCCGCTTCTTTCTCCCTCTTACCTCCTTTGTTCCAAAGCTCTCTCTTCTCCTTTCCCATAGGTACTTCCTGTTCTTCCTTCCTTTGGCAATCCCATTCTTCCCTGCTCCTGTCCTCCGCTTCTTTCTCCCTCTTACCTCCTTTGTTCCAAAGCTCTCTCTTCTCCTTTCCCATAGGTACTTCCTCCCTCTTATAACATCTCTCTCTCTCTCTCTCTTTTCCTTATCTCACTCTCTTTCTACTCTTCCTTCTTTACCTTCCTTCTCCCATTCTCCTTCCTCAGTCTATATTCCTCTCTTTTCAATTCATTACTCTCCCTTGATTTTTCCATCGCTCTCCCTCATACCTCATTTAGTCTTTTTCTTCCTCCAACCTTCATATCTCTTCCTCCCTCTCTCTCTCTCTCCGTCTCTCTCTTTCTCTCTCTCTCTCTCTCTCTCACCCTCATTACTCATTCTCAATGTGGACTTTCGCATGATATCTGCAGTGTACCATCACCATGAAGCCCCACACCTTTCTACTCTTCCTTCTTTACCTTCCTTCTCCTATTCTCCTTCCTCAGTCTATATTCCTCTCTTTTCAATTCATTACTCTCCCTTGATTTTTCCATCGCTCTCCCTCATAC
>NW_007387060.1:0-2234 GCF_000475195.1 Diaphorina citri
TATTTAATTGGTGTTTTAACGCATTCCTTCAAATGAGGAAAACCAATTATTGGAAGAAAAATAGGTGTGCTTGTTTTAATTGAGAATTGAGTTAATTAGAGATAGAGAACTAACTCGTTTATTTAATAATACATATTTATTACCTAATTGTTTTCAGAAAAGGAACAGTGATGGTTGTAACAGTGCCTATTTAATAATTAATCCAAGTACCACTATAATTATTGGAACGAGATTTCTAGTAGGTATAATGGGCAATTAGTTATTCGCCCCCATCCTCTTCAGAAGAGACTATTCTAGATTTGACAATGACATTGACGCCTTTCCTTACAAGGAGTCAAGCTATGTGGAAGTCCAAGTCAAGTGTTTCTGACGACTCAAGTCTGAGCTGAAACATGTCAATAATATTAATAATAATGGACTCTTGAGTGGAAGGTAACCACTAGGCGAGGTTAACGCCGGAGGCTTTCCTCTCTCCTAACCCTAACTCTTAGAGCTCCATTACTATGTGGTCAAAATCTCAAATAAATGAGGATAAAATTCCATGCCTCGGCTGGTATCGAACCCACGCCCTCCTGTTTACAAGGCGAGCGTCTTGACCACTACGCCACCAAGGCAATATATTCTCTGAGTCTGAACTGATGAGACATGTCAATAATATCCAATATCCTACTGTCAACTGATGAGACATGTCAATAGTATCCTAATGAGTTCTGCATCAGGTACACCCATATACTAGTCATTGAGTCAATAACAAATTATCAATAACAATAATTATTGTCAATTGACTACTTAAAGTACTTGGTAGTCTTGATACTTCGGTAATTGTGACTAAGGACTGATAATGATGATTCCGTAGTCGTGTTCGAGTCTGAACTGATGAGACATGTCAATAATATCCTAATGAGTTCTGCATCAGGTACACCCATATACTAGTCATTGAGTCAATAACAAATTATCAATAACAATAATTACTGTCAATTGACTACTTAAAGTACTTGGTAGTCTTGATACTTCGGTAATTGTGACTAAGGACTGATAATGATGATTCCGTAGTCGTGTTATGATGACTGATGATTTAAATTTAGACATGTCTGTCGCCGGTTTAGTAGAAAACGTTGTGTCCAAAAGTGGGATCCAGCATAAATATTATTTCCTTGCAACCGCCTAGTAATTAAATAAGTTTCCATTTCTATTTCATCGACAAAAAACTCAGAACATACATTTTTCATATAAATGGTATACCCACCCGTATAAGCAGAGCTTGTGCCACGGATGGGGAGTAAAGGGACTAAAGTAAATTAGAGTAAAGGGACTCTTTGGTCCTATGTGAGCTGTATAAGGACTATTATTAGCGACACTCTGACTCTTCCCGGACCTTGTCTGTATATGGTTCGCAATTCCTTGACTTCCTTCCCATCAACTTCTTGGTTCCCAGGCTGAATCCTAACAGACCAATATGATTAGCATTGTGGTCAATATGCCATGGTTAGCACTTAGTCCTGCGGTCACCTGGTCAATAACTACTCAGTACAGGGCCTTATTTCCCCCTCGAGATCAATTTTTACATTTCTTAGCCTATCCCTATAGGAAGGAAAGTAATGTAATTCTGGTCAAATTTTCGATGGTCAGTTTTTTACTTTCTATTACTACACTATAGCGAGCTATACTAGTAATGAAAGTATTGCAATCGGTCCAAATTTTTCTCTTTTACTGTAGGCCAAGATCCAAAAATTTGGTACATCACTGTTTGGACTCTCGGCCCCCTCCTCGAAAAAATCCTGGATACGGCCCTGACTGAGTACCATGGTTAACACTAGGTGTCTCGCCTATCGACCGATTGATTTGTCAGATATCATAGATGAGACTATCAATCAATAAATGACGGTCAGTCAATTTCCGCCCAATTAGGATGGTCAATGACGGGCCTGAATAGGACTGCTTGATTTTATTATTATTAGTATGCAATATAGGAACTGGTGAATTGAAATGTATGAATTGGAATGAATCAATAGGAAATTCAGAATTGAAATGTTGCAGCGGATAACTGCACATCTGTCCAGATGTGATGTTTAAGGATGCGCTTTTGTGCTAAAAGATCTATTTTCTATTTTTTTCTATCTCGTCCATAGTGAAATGGTAGGTTTTGATGGAGGTATTTGTTGACTCCTACAACTTCTCCAATTATTCCTTTTAACGTATGACGTATGCCAGCCACTCACTATCAGGTAGACCTG
>NW_007387061.1:0-2234 GCF_000475195.1 Diaphorina citri
CATTCTCTTTCTCCTTAGTGATGCCACGTTTGTAGATAATACAAAATGTTTTATATCAGTTAACAAAATTAGTATCGCATAAGCAAGTTCTTCTGAAGCATGGAATTTTACATTTGTATATTTACAATGTAGATCGGGGCGAAGTTTTAATACCCTGCAAGAAAGAAAGAAATTTGTTGTCCACTGAGAGGCACATCGACTTCTCTTATTAAAATAAAAATCAAAGGTCTAAATTTCGTAAAAGAATAGGCTGACTTTATTTTTCCACATTGCAATTGGGCGATTACAGTTGTAAGCAAGTTCTTCTGAAGCATGGAATTTTACATTTGTATATTTACAATGTGGATCGGGGCGAAGTTTTAATACCCTGCAAGAAAGAAAGAAATTTGTTGTCCACTAAGAGGTACATCGACTTTTCTTATTAAAATAAAAATCAAAGGTCTAAATTTCGTAAAAGAATAGGCTGACTTTATTTTTCCACATTGCAATTGGGCGATTACAGTTCCATGGCTAGTTGAACAACAAAAGAAAATGAATGGGAAATTAGAACTTTGTTGCATGAAATAGAACTTTTAAACGAATCTTTGAATGTCAGTATTGCAGCGATCGCAAGTTGCTCTAATCTCTAATGGTTTAAAATGTATTTTTACTACATACTCGGAATATAATCTTATAATAAGAAAACCGAAATCTACCCTAAATATTGCCAATATTTCCATTGATCTTTGAAACATAATATATCGACTCAAAAGACGGTCAACCTTTCACCATTAAAAAAGGCCATATAAATCATTTAACCGCACTCAAGTTGTTTAAAATGTATTTTTAGTATTTTTACTACATACTCGGAATATAATCGTAAAATAAGAAAACCGAAATCTACCCTAAATATTGCCAATATTTCCATTAATCTTTGAAACATAATATATCGACTCAAAAGACGGTCAACCTTTCACCATTAAAAAAGGCCATATAAATCATTTAACCGCACTCAAGTTGACCAACTAAGTTATATTTTTATAATCTACTTCCAAATGGTCATTTTCCTCTAATATGACAAATATATGACATAATCAACACGCCTAAATTCCCTACAAAAACAAAATCTCTACCAATAAATAACAACACAACATAGCCAACTAAGTTATATCTTTAAATCTACTTCCAAATAGTTATTTTTCTCTAATATGACAAATACATGACATAATCAACACGCCTAAATTCCCTACAAAAACAAAATCTCTACCAATAAATAACAACACAACATAAAATCACATTTGACTACCTCAAAAGGAAAATTAAAATAAATATATAAACTCATACGGTATTTTTACTCCTGCAAATATCGACGGACATTTGTGCTAGAAATGAGGAAAGTAAGACAGTTCATTTGCTAGATTTATAATTCTAGAGTTCATCAATATTTGCAGGAGTAAAAACACCGATTTCCTAAATAAATAAAGAATTGCGGACGTACAAATTATCTACAATGCATCCTACGGAGGGTGATAAAGGATATAAGATAAATATTTCTCTTAATGTGTTCAGCATATCGATGGCCTAGAAAGAAAAATCTCTACCTACAAAAAGTCAAATACAAATTATCTACAATGCATCCTACGGAGTCTGATAAAGGATATAAGATGAATATTTCTCTTAATGTGTTCAGCATATCGATGGCCTAGAAAGAAAAATCTCTACCTACAAAAAGTCAACTTTTGCAGGAGAAATGATCTATTTGTAAGAGGAATAATTTTTGCGGAACATTATAACAGAAATGCGGAAAAATTCCTGGTATTTTTTAGGTACATATATGCTTTTTACTTGAGATCTAATCGTATGTGTTGTTTGAATATATGTACTTGTAAAATATTACAACTTACTTTAAACATCAGAACTTTAAGAAAGAAGTTCTTGGGTACCTCATTGGCTAAGTCAAATTGGCTGAGAAGTTACATAAATAATTATTGTTTATCACAGTGTTTCTTAATTGGTGTTCCGCGGAACCCCTGGGTTCCGCGAGCTGACGGCAAGGGTTCCGCGAGATATTTTGGAAAAATCATACACTAGATAAAATGCAGTTTCAAAACGACCATCTTAGACTAGGTATTTCATCGTACACAGCTTTTTTTAGAGGTTTGATAGAGGGAACTGTCACATCTAAGGTCTTATCGTCCCGAAATCGAAGAGAGAAGAATGACAGGATAGGAGGAAAGGGTGGGGGGTGCAATCTT
>NW_007387062.1:0-2234 GCF_000475195.1 Diaphorina citri
GTCTCATCGTCCCGAAATCGAAGAGAGAAGGAAGACAGGATAGGAGAAAGCCAGCCGTTCCGAGAATAAAAAAAAAAGGATCAAGATAAAATCCGCCCCGGGCGGGAATCGAACCCGCGGCCTAGCGCTTACAAGGCAGACGCACGCCAGCCGTTTCGAGAACGAACATTATCCCATCAGGATAAAATCCGCCCCGGGCGGGAATCGAACCCTCGGCCTAGCGCTTACAAGGCAGACGCGCTACCAACTAAGCTAACTAGGTTGGCTCCTTATCATGTTTGGTCTAGAACGATTTTTGAACTTGTGGAAAGCTAGTTCTTCAGGTCCATGGGTACCAAATACAGAATAGCTTTGCTATCCAAGAGACTCACAGTATCATGGTATCACACCTCAGGTTGGGGTTAAGGAAGTGTTTTTCTATTATAGGGAGATCCTTTGCAGTGGCGTATTGTGTAGGTATGTATGGCGGCCATACAACTCAAAAGTTCACTCTAATGCCCATAAATATTAATGGCATGTACTGTGATGGGACTTGGTAGATCTGGTGAGATTTTTGAACTTGTGGAAAGCTAGTTCTTCAGGTCCATGTGGGTACCAAATACAGAATAGCTTTGCTATCCAAGAGACTCACACTATCATGGTATCACACCTCAGTTTGGGGTTAAGGAAGTGTTTTTCTATTATAGGGAGATCCTTTGAGATCTTGAGAAAATTATATGAAAACTGTCTGAATTCCGGTTTTGGACATTTACGAGTATCTCAGAAGATGGAGGTTCAATTCAAACAAAAAGTACTTGTTTTGGGGGGCACATTACATTAGTTGTGTGACTTCTGTGCCCAAACGACTTTTTCGATGGGATTTCAACCGTTTATCCTTTGAGATCTTGAGAAAATTATATAAAAACAGTCTGAATCCCGGTTTTGGACATTTACGAGTATTACAGAAGATGGAGGTTCAATTCATACAAAAAGTACTTGTTTTGGGGGGCACATTACATTAGTTGTGTGACTTCTGTGCCCAAACGACTTTTTCGATGGGATTTCAACCGTTTCTTAAAATTAGTCATCCATCCTCAAGAAAAGGGACTGCTGTGGCCCATTTTCTTCTTCTTCTTCCTTTTTCGATGGGATTTCAACCGTTTCTTAAAATTATTCATCCATCCTCAAGAAAAGGGACCGCTGTGGCCCATTTCCTCCTCCTTCTTCTTCTTTTTCTTCTTCTTCTCCTCCTTCTCCTCTCCTCCCCCCCCTTGTTCTTCTTTTTCGTCTCTTTCTTCTGTTTTAATGTAAACAGAGTTTTGATATAGTCGCAACATCCTGTATGGCGTACGATTTCGGTGTCTACGGCACCCTCCTCTTCACATATTCATCCCACATCGCAACATGTTCACATTTTAACCCTTTCGGACGCTAGATGAAAAGACCGAGAGGAAGTGTTGTATCCATGACAACCAATCAATACTGCGATCGATACCTACTGTTATATTTTCCCAGTCCAGTTTTTCAATTGCATTTTTCGACTCAATATAAAATGTTCTCTTTTCACATAGCTTTTCCCTGCACAAACCTTACACTCGTTTTGTCATTTCAATACCTACACATTAAATTCATAAAAGAAAGACATCAGTTTTTGACGATATTCAACAACTGATGAACTGTTCTAAAGACAGCAGCAACAGACAGACATGATTGGGTACACCGACAAAGGATTGCCTTTAGAATCTGATAATTTATACTGGTGGCAGGAGTTCCTTTTTCGATGGGATTTCAACCGTTTCTTAAAATTATTCATCCATCCTCAAGAAAAGGGACCGCTGTGGCCCATTTTCTTCTTCTTCTTCCTTTTTCGATGGGATTTCAACCGTTTCTTAAAATTAGTCATCCATCCTCAAGAAAAGGGACTGCTGTGGCCCATTTTCTTCTTCTTCTTCTTCCTTTTTCGATGGGATTTCAACCGTTTCTTAAAATTATTCATCCATCCTCAAGAAAAGGGACCGCTGTGGCCCATTTTCTTCTTCTTCTCCTTCTCCTCTCCTCTCTCCCCCCCCCCTTGTTCTTCTTTTTCGTCTCTTTCTTCTGTTTTAATGTAAACAAAGTTTTGATATAGTCGCAACATCCTGTATGGCGTACGAATTCGGTGTCTACGGCACCCTCCTCTTCACATATTCATCCCACATCGCAACATGTTCACATTTTAACCCTTTCGGACGCTAGATGAAAAGACCGAGAGGAAG
>NW_007387063.1:0-2234 GCF_000475195.1 Diaphorina citri
TAAAAAAGATTGTCACTCTGCTTCCTCCAAAAAGTTTTATAACAAAAGGAAAATAAGCACAAAATATTAAGTTGATAAAAAATATTTTACGTTTTAGCGACCACTTGAAGAAGTAATTGCATACAAACCGGTTCGGTTGACGAAACTTTGTCCGTCCCAAAACACGGTGAGGCTAGAAAAATTCATCTAGGTAAGAAAGAGAGTTATACCAGTCTGAATTCTGACCTACCCACACTGTAACTTGGAGTGAGCAAGATAGGATGGAAAAAAACTTACAGAATAAAATATTTTACGTTTTAGCGACCACTTGAAGAAGTAATTGCATACAATCCGGTTCGGTTTACGAAACTTTGTCCATCCCAAAACACGGTGAGGCTAGAAAAATTCATCTAGGCAAGAAAGAGAGTTATACCAGTCTGAATTCTGACCTACCCACACTGTAACTTGGAGTGAGCAAGATAGGATGGAAAAAAACTTACAGAATGAAACTTAGTTGAGATGGAAGACAAATGATCATGTAGTTTGAAATTACCACGGCTAGAATAAAAAAAGGGAGTGAGAAAAAGTAAAGATTGTAACCTGATTACTCTCTTTCCAGCTCAGTGCATTTTCGTACTTTTTCTAAACTTTCTCCTCTTGTTCGGCCATTCATTTGTAACACTTGGACCTTTCAAACAGAACTCCCTATCTATATCTTAAGTTTTTTAGCTTGTTGACAAAACGATAACAAATTACCTACCTATAGACTAGGTAAATACAGGTTGGGCGGCTCTTGGGCTGGCTGATGGGCCGACGGGAGGGAGGCTGATGAAAAACGCAACGCCGACCCCAAAGCAACCACCCTAGTTAGGGCTGATTGAGAGGCGAATGAAAAAAGCCGACCCCGTCTGTACACGGGAAAAGGCAAAGAAAAAGAAGACTAGGTAAATACAGACTTCTCGAACTTTATACTAAAGTCCTAAACAGATAAGATTTGTGCTTGGACTTCTGGGAACGGTTGACTTTCTAATATCCTGTCTTCCATCTCTTTTCGCTTTCGGGACGATGAGACCTTGGCAGTTACGGTTCCCTTCATCGAAACACTTCGGAAAAAAAAAAACTGTTTTTACCTATACTGTAAATTATTAGTGGAGACAACTGTACCACAACATTAATTTGATAAATACTTAAAATAAGCGATTTTCTAGGCCCCTTTTCTACCCCTTCCTTTAAAGCTAGAACTTCAGAATTTCGCAGACATAATAAGCAAGTATAGCTTAACATATGGTCCAAATTTCGTAACAATACGTGCGTAATTAACAGAGTTATGATAAAGGGGAGAAATGGCTCGAAATGTTTCGTGTAATGTACACACTGGCGTGCTGAGGCCGGAACTTGGCCTGGAGATACTTAAACTGTTTGAATCCTTGAATATTGGAATAATAAACTTGTGTGTTGTCTGGGAATCGTGGATCAGCAATGTATTTCATGAATTTTTTTTAGAAAACATGTAGCTGCATAATAATGGGTATCATTACTTCAGGCCTTTGAATTTTCTCCTGCATATTCCTAATATCATTCTAATCCTCTTCAAATACAGTGACCATTTGATGAATAATTTGAAGAGCTCAGAAAAAGAACCTACTATTCGGTTGGGATGTAGGTACCTATATTATAGGTATGTACAAGTTTGTTATTTCTAATAGCATGAAAAGGGTTAAAGCACGAATAATTTACAGAATCACCTATGTTGGGTTCATAGTACATAACTTTCTACTTTATGGACTTTGGAGAAGGGAAACTAAGCTTCTCCCTCTTAGAAGAAAAGCTGAAGGTAGGATGAAAAATCCGTACTTATACTTTTTCAGTGTTGTAATTTTTCTCTTATTATATTTTTATAGCTTCATAAAAATATGAAAGCCCCTTTTTTCTTCCTATTGATTTCCACTTTCAAAGGTCCTTACAATCATGTGGAACATCTTTATTTTTTGACTCTCGTGTTTGAAAGTTGAAAGTCAAGGGGAATGTTTTCTTTTCATACACAGAAAACCCCAACTTAACTCATTTCAGTTGACCCATTTCCCTCTTTGTAAGCATTAGTTTTAAACACTCTTACCAAAGTCTTATTACGTCATACATATACTCGTTAGATGAAAGCGCAAATATTCCTGAACTCAATGTGTGGTGTATAGGTATCAATATAACTTGTAGCTATAACAAGGTAACATCATTATCAATATGTCAGAGAAAATCAC
>NW_007387064.1:0-2234 GCF_000475195.1 Diaphorina citri
CTGGCCTATAGGGCAGACCAGCTGAAGGCCGAACGAGCTCGGGTGGAAAAGGATTCGTTTTTGACTTCGTGGTAATAACTTAGACCGGCCCTGCAGTCTGATATTTAAGGAAGAAAGTAGAAACACACTACTATCACGTCACGTGACTTGAGGGCAGTGTGGCTATCATGAACGAAATTATCTAGTACCTACTATATCATGGGAAAACTTTGAACTACATCTTTCTGATCATTCCATCAGCTCACGTGACGTGATAGTAATGTGTTCCTACCTTTTCTCTATACTCTATACAAAGTTATTTCAAGTTCATTTTTGCTCATTGTCTGGGGTTGACCATCTCATGTTGAAATCCACTTTAGATCAGTTGATTGGTCAAACAGTTCTTTTTAATTTGAACACATTCAAAAGGGCACAAAAGGCCGCTCATTGGCCGCTTTTTTACTTTCCTTATCCTATAGGAAGGAAAGTAATGTAATCGGGTCAAAATTTCGATGGTCAGTTTTTAGTGCCAAAACACGTTTTGAGGTCCCTAGAGCCTAAATCCAAAGTTTCAGCCATTGGTCCGTGGGTGTGTCTGTGTGTCCGTGTGTCTGTCTGTGTGTCTGTCTGTAAACAAAATATCTCGAGAACCGTAAGAGCTAGAGACTTGAAATTTGGTATGTAGATGTCAAATATGACAAGGATGCGACACGAAACTTTTGGTTAAGACCGGCGCAACGCTTGGCGGCATTTTAGCGCTTTTTGGCGTTTTTCGGTGTAATTTAACAATATCTTGGGAACGGTATAAGCTAAAGTTCATAAATGTGACAAGGATGCAACACAAAACGTTTGGTGAAAATAGATGCTGCGATTGGCGGTATTTTGACCGCTTTTTGGCGGGTTTCGACCGCATACCTTCATTTGAAGAACAGGACGTTTCTTTAATGTATATTGGTAGGAATTCGTTTTCAATACAGATATATAGACCTTTGTTTTAATGCATGGGTAAAGATTCATTTTCAGTTTCAAAATTCATCTCGTCTCCTTCATCGACGTCAAGTTCTTCTGGTAAGTCAAACATTTCATCTTCCTGTAGAGATTCTACATTCAATTCTTCCTGAAAGTCAAAATGGAAATTTCAGCATACTCCCTACCTAGCAACATATTATGTACGAAGTCTACTATTTCATGCTAGCTCTGTTACGCCATTTTTAGACGGTTTTCGTTCATCTGCACTTGACCACAACAGATTTTTTTAATTAAATCGTCGAACAAAAAAACCAAACATCAAGTAAAAACCCATTAAGGTGTGTCTACTCTACAGTCGACCAAAGTCTATCGACACTGACTGGCGAATTTCTCTCGAAAAGAGGACAAAAATCGTTCTATCAGTAAGACAAAAATCGTTCGTTCTATTTTTAAAAATTTCTAAGCACAATGTAGAAAAAAAAAAAATATATACGACTTACCAAAGTTTTCTTATATTCCATCATGGCCTCCAGATGTGCCGCATACTTTTCGTTTCTCTTCTGATTCTTCTCATGATTCATCAGATAGAACGCCAAATATCGTATCGGGTTGTCGGGGCGTTTGCGTGCTATCTCGGCACAAGCTTTGGCCAGAAGATTGTCGGGGAACGTTTTCTCAATGATGGCGATGTTGGGCCGAGGTTGGGTCCCTGCGAGGTCATAGAAAAGAATAGGTAATGTGCGAAACGTGCCAATCGGAACAAGCTTTGTTCAACTAGCACTAAAACGCAAAGAAATGGTCGCAAAGAAATTTGTCACGTGTAATAGAATTTTACCCTCAGAAGGAAGGAAAAACACCTTTACACCCGTTATTTGTCTTGAATATACGTGAGACTAAATGATGAACTACCTATCGAACTACCTAGGTATCTATCGACAAGAGTTTTGATGGCAGAGATTGCCCAATGCAGTAACCACTAGTTGCGTTTTTGTTAATATTTATTTAAAACACAATAAAGAGTTTATCATTATTATTTCTAGAAAGGGGAGGATCAAATTAGATACTTGGAAAGGTCGAAATGTAATTTTAAACTCACCAAACGATCCATCTTTGGATCCAACTTGTGACGTGCCTCCGTAATGACAAATCGAATCAGAACTGTCTCCCCAACCTGGGGGAAAGGAAATTATACTAGTAAGCATGAACGTGAAGACCCAGCGTTCACATTGGTAATGCCGCCACTCGATTAAAGTAGGTAGTTACTCAATTGTCCTCACAGGGCTGAG
>NW_007387065.1:0-2233 GCF_000475195.1 Diaphorina citri
GACATGATATAACAATATTAACAAAAGATAAGTACAGACGATATAATTATCTCGTCTTGAATTTTTTATTCGATGTCAAATAAAGTCCGCCACATATTGGCAGCGTAGACGGACGTCTTTTAGTAGCGCTTTGGATTTTGCTTGAAAACACTACACACAACAAAAATGAGAAATATGAAAAACAGGAACACGAAAAAATTGACATAAAAGAATCATACGCAAACCGACTAGCGTCTGTACAGCATACTGGGATAGAGGATTATAGGCATGTCCAAAAATCTAATCTAATCTGGTAAAACAAAACAACAAATACTGAGGAATACTCTCAAACTCTAAAATGTAATATCAAAAGTCTCTCAAAAGTCAAAGTCAATATCAGAAAGCTTACAAAGTCTCAAAGAAGGGAAAATCTGGATCAAACCGTTCGAAATTCAACAAAATCAGGGGACTGTTCCATAAAGAACCTCACACTTTACATTTCGCAATAGCTCCTAGGGCGCATACACCCCGTCTACAGTATCCATTACAATAGTAGCGGTGACGTCACATTTTGACGTGAAATCATGTGCAAAGTGCGAAGTTGCCTTACTGAACATACTCCTGGGGCCTGTTCCACGAATGACTCCGCACTCCCCACTTTTTTCTCCACGCGCAGAAAATATTGACGAACCGACATTTTTGTTGCCCGTGGAGTATCAAGTCAGGCTAAAAATAGAGTGGAGCGAAGAGCAAAGAGCATAGAAGGGAGGGAGGGAACCAAGAACTGAAAAGTTCCGTCAGAAAATTTCGGCCCTGGCCGGGTTTCGAACCCAGCACCTCCGCTTTGAGAGTCAGTGTTCTTGACCTCTCAGCCACAGAGGCAGGCCTACTCGATGCTCTATGAAGTCTGTGACCTCACTTCCCACTTTTTCTCCAAGCGCAGAAAATATTGACGAACCGACATTTTTGCTGCCCGTGGAGTATCAAGTCAGGCTAAAAAGAGTGGAGCAAAGAGCATAGAAGGGGGGAGGGAACCAAGAACTGAAAAGTTCCGTCAGAAAATTTCGGCCCTGGCCGGGATTCCAATCCAGCACCTCCGCTTTGAGAGTCAGTGTTATTGACTGGATTGCCTTTTAGGCAGGCCTCACCTTCCTCACCGTTTATTCTGTCCATTTTTGTTTTTCTAAAATTTAATTTTTTGCTAATCAATTGTTTGTTTTATTTATTCATCCCCCGATATCATCAACCTTTCTTTCTACGTTTATCATTCCTTCTCATCTATAATACCTTTTTCGAAAATATTTTCGTGGTTAATGAAAATACAGGTTTAAAAGAAACTTCCTTTTTTTCAGTTTTTGAATCAAAGCCTAAAAAATACATATTTACCTCAATTATGAAATTTCGTTATAGCTCATACATCCCGGATTCTCGTATAAAACAAGAATATGACTCAATATCTACTAGTTATTTATATAAAACCTTCAAACACCAGACATGACCGTTTTCAGGTAGTTGCAGTGAAGCAGAAGTGATATTATAGGAAAGAGGAGTGCAATGAGGGGAAAGAAAGGTAGGTACTATGTGAAGGAGAAGCACACAAATTATTATGAAGTGAATAAAAGGCGGGGTACAAAATTTTGATTTGTAACCTTTTTTTGGGGTGGGATGCCAGTTTTGGTAATTTTTTGGGAGGAAAGACTTGGCGGGGTCTTTTTTTATGCCACGAAGTGGTATTTTTTGGGGGGATTGATCAGATTAACTAGCGAGGGGGAAGACTACTTGAATGTTAAGTTGTGAAGTATTAAACGTGTCGAGTTGATGTGTGGCTCGATTTTTGTTCAGACAGCATCATGTGTTACGTCCTGGATGGACACCCGTCCATAGATTCGCCATGCTCGATTTTGCTTATCTTCAAAGTCCTCTGTAGGCAAGATATAGAATTCACATTTTCTGAATATAAAAACATTGTTGCTTAAATAAAACTTGCCTAAAGGTACATTGGTACCTTACCTACCTTAGGTACATAGCTGTCAAGAAAGATATACACCTTCAACTCACCACCTTCACTAATGTCTAAATTATGAATTTGAAATTTGATGAACTAAAAACAAATATAACCATAAAGCCTTTGAAATATCTACACTCTAGACTAGAAAGTGCTTATTTTAATAATCCAATAAGAAAGTATAAAGAGAAGGGTTGTTTATAGGTAGCAATTCCACACAAAAAAGGTCTTGACATCAAAAGCCCCAAC
>NW_007387066.1:0-2232 GCF_000475195.1 Diaphorina citri
TTGTCTTCCAGTTTGTTTCCAATTATGTTGTCTTCCTGGATTGAATTTTCCATTTGGAAGCTTCTCTCGACGATGAGATATTTCCTTCAATTCAGATTCTTGCTTTTGGAGCTAGATGAGATGAGAAGTTTTGTTTTCTTGGGCACTTTGTCTCTATTTGTGACTACTGTTTGTTCGGGGACATACTATCGAATGAGAAACAGACCAACAAAGTTCAACAATATAAAGACTCCATCACACCAAGTTTTTGCACACCTTGGTATATCCGTTGTCTTGTTGTCTTCCAGTTTGTTTCCAATTATGTTGTCTTCCTGGATTGAATTTTCCATTTGGAAGCTTCTCTCGACGATGAGATATTTCCTTCAATTCAGATTCTTCCTTTTGGAGCTAGATGAGATGAGAAGTTTTGTTTTCTTGGGCACTTTGTCTCTATTTGTGACTACTACTCGTATATGTTCGGGGACATACTATCGAATGAGAAACAGACCAACAAAGTTCAACAATATAAAGACTCCATCACACCAAGTTTTTGCACACCTTGCAAATCTTTTTTTTTTGCAATTTATAGCTCTGTGTTATCTATTCATAATTATTTTTAACGATTTTTAATTTTGGCCCAGAATAGGTGAGTCATCAACTCATAATCTTAAAATCTTCTAATTCACGAGCACAGCCAAGACCCAGAACACTCACCTGCATATATCCATTGTGACAATGGGTCGCGTTGATGAGGGTGCCCACTTTGAACTTCTTGAACCGAATCCTCAAGATCCAATCACGCGGGGTCCCTCTGAAGGCCCGAAACCGATACCAACAGGTCATGGGACGCCCGTAGGTCTCTGGAGTAACCTCGGGCGAGGATATGTCCTCGTAAATGTCCACGGTTTTGTTGCAGTGGTCATGCTTGGCATCACCTGTGGACAGAGAAAAGGGTTGGTGACTTTAGGAGGGTTTCAATGAGAAAAACGTGGGGTTGGATGACAATTTAGGAGGGGTTCGTTCGTGGACAGATAACATAGTTTGAAAATTTTGGAGGGGTTGAGCCATATCACCTGTGGACAGGAAAGACGATGGGAGAATATAAGATAGGGTTCATGGACAGATTGGACAGAGAACATAGTTTGAGAATTCAGGAGTTGATGGATAGAGAAAACATGTTAATGAGAAGATGTCCACGGTTTTGTTGCAGTGGTCATGTTTGGCGTCACCTGTGGACAGAGAAGAGAGTTGGAGAATTTAGGATTAGACCAAACCTGCACCCATCAGGAGGACCTGCTCAGTGCAAACGAGAGAGCAGTACAAGTCGCACGCTTCTGGGAGCGACAGATATAAATGTGACATTGTACTGGGACGGAAAGTAAGTAAGTATGGATAGAGAAAACATGTTAACGAGGAGATGGCCACGGTTTTGTTGCAGTGGTCATGCTTGGCATCACTTGTGGACAGGAAAAGACATTGTAGAATTTAAGAGGGGTTCATTCATGGACAGAAAAGGCAGAATATGGATCACCGAATCACTAGTTTGTAAGCTCTTACCCTATCATAGAATTATTTTGTATTGTCCTTGATGTTCTCAACCTTCATATCTTAGCTTTGAAACCCAGACCGATTATTTTGTATGCTAACACCATTTCCAAGTCTATTTTGTGTGCTATACGAGATGCATACGAGAAATGCTATAAATTATACAGGTAATACACTACTATAGGTAAGTAGATACCTACACTTCAATACAGCTTCAAGTTAGCAAAGTATGTTCAAGTTATACGTACACAGTACCTACGTATTGGTATAAATTTTAGAAAGTAAACTGAACTAGTAAATTATTCAGATAGCATAAGCTTACTCGTTTTCCAAAGTAAATAATGTTCATTGGATATACGAACAGAGTCATTAGCGAGCTTGTTTGCCATGCAGGAGGTCCCAGGTTCGATCCCCACTCTTGACAAAAATTTGCACTCATAATATTTTGATTGGAAATGTTTCAACGGGTTACTTTCTGGTGTTCTCGTGTTGACCCAGCACCTAAACGGGAAGTATTGTGTCTCTTCTCGCCAATCTGATGAGGGACATACTTCAAGATGGGTACATACTACGACACAGACCACCTGAGTCTAATGCAGTACTAGTTTCATTGCTAAGAAATAAAAAAGGCGCTGAAGCACTTGGCGCTTGAGGTAGAATTGAAAACCAAGAACATATTCCACCAATTTCGCAGTTTCAATCTATTGG
>NW_007387067.1:0-2231 GCF_000475195.1 Diaphorina citri
AAAAAAAAAATGTATGAAAAAGAAGAAAAAAACCATAAACACCATCTTACCAGCCATCGACAAGTCCCATCTCGACAAACCAGGTGAGCTTTCTCTTACTCAGCACAGTGTTGGTCATATTGAGTCTGGAGTACTCCCATATGTAGGGTTTACGGAGTTCCAGAGCATCAATGAACCAATAGAACTGATCGTCCCGATCATGATACTCCATCGTACGAAGACAATGAGTGACACCTGAGAACAACAAGGCATGTGATTGAACTATTAAAATCATTTGATTGGCTGCAATTTCGTACTAATTTTAAAATCAACCAATCAGATTGCTTATGAGTTAACCTCAGGGCCGTATCCAGGATTTTGTCAAGGGGGGGGGGGGGGGTCACCGATTCACCGCCAAAAATTCAAATATCTACACTCTACACTCTGCAGAGTCTGCAGTCCTGCAGTCTGCACAGGAAAATTCTTTATGCTTTTGAGCTTTTGCTTTGCAGTTTTGCAGTACCTAAGTTCTTATTGCAATTTGCACTTTTGTCTTTGCAGTGCAGTTAAACCTTTGTAAAAGTCTGGAACACCTGATTCTATCTTGTATCTTGTTAGGAGGTAAGTAATATTTTGGATTTTGGGTACCCATCACCATTATCATTAATTACTTGATATTGCCAATATTAATCAGCACAGAATGATCTCCAATCCAGCAAATTGGAAAACTGATAACATAGAAGATAACAATAACCAAAAGAAGTAGATAAAAAACATAATATGCTCAACCGCAACAGTTTTAATACTCATTGCAAGGTTAATCATTTTTTAATGAATGACGTCATCACCGTGACCACCGCGTACCCTAACCGATTTGACTATGCAATGAGTATTCAAACTTGCCCCTACTTACACTAGAAAATCACTTTCTTCATGTGTTATGAGGTCTTATAAGCCCAAAATAAAAGCTAGGAGGAGGAAAGAATAGGAGAAAGCCAGCTTAGCCAGCTACTCCAAAAACAAATCCTATCTCTTTTAAAGATAAAGTTTCCTGGGTGGGAATTTAACCTGTGAATGAGTTAGTTCTTACAAGATAGACATGCTACCTGCTGAGCTAACTAGGCCAGTTCAGAAGATCTTAAGCTACATCTACACATAGTCATTTGTCCATCAACCAATAGTCCATTGACCCTCAGTTGATGATCAATCAATGAGGTGAAGAGGTGAATCTTATATTGATTAAGTTACAAGAGCAATCAACCCGACTTCATCATGTTCTTCTTGTACTATTCCTACATCACTATACATATTTTGTTTCAGGCTGTAATTATCAGGGAACGTTACTAGGTGCAAATCTGTACAAGAGTTTGCTATGAAGTCATTTTTATGATTATTTTCAATTCCATGAGAACGAACATCCAATATACAATGCCAGAAGGACAAGACCTTTCAAATAACTTGGAAGCAAATTCCATAGAAGCTATTCAGCTTGATCCCGAGCCTGCAATAGAGAAAAATGTGCCTGAAAATGAACCTTGTGATACAAATACCATTGAACCAACACTGTCTAAACGAGCTATGAAACGTAAGCTGAAACATGAGAAATGGCTCAAGTGGAAACCTATTAAAAGGTAATTAAATATTTTTTGATCTAATGAAATCTAATTAAACCTGTTTCCCACAAGTCATTTGCCAATGACAGATACAGAAGTATTTGCCTACTGCAGAAACACCTCATCTATATAACTGTATCTTTAGAAATCTACTAGTTATCTACCTACTAATATCCTTCAGTTCTGACCCCTTTTCTTAATAAAGTTGTTTAAGGTTACCTACTAATTTATTGTTTCTATTTTAAAAAATCTAATTAAACCTGTTTCCCACAAGTCATTTGTCAATGACAGATACAGAAGTATTTGCCTACTGCAGAAACACCTCATCTATGTAACTGTATCTTTAGAAATCTACTAGTTACCTACCTATCTACCTACTAATATCCTTCAGTTCTGACCCCTTTTCTTAATAAAGTTGTTTAAGGTTACCTACTAATTTATTGTTTCTATTTTAAGGGCTAAGGAAAGAGAAAAGTTGAAGCAAAAGAAACAATATGCTAGGGAACACAATATACCAATGGGGCCTTCAAGGAAAGCATTGAAATTGGTGAAAATGGAAAATAGTCCAAATAAACTCAGAGTCTGTATTGATTTCTCTTTTGATCATTTGATGACACAAAAGGTAAGAGTTTCCTCAAG
>NW_007387068.1:0-2231 GCF_000475195.1 Diaphorina citri
GTGTTCCGGCGGAACATTTGATTTTTGACAAAAATACGGATTGTTCCGGGAAATAACGTACGGTTGGCAACCCTACTTTATTCCCAATATAAGGTTCAAGTCACCCATCCATTTATTGGCCTTGCTCGGCGTAGCCTAACATAGGTGACGCTAAAACCTGTCTTAAAATAACGACTGAAGTGTTATCTAAAACTTTCTCGCTTTGAGTTCATAGGTCGTCGCGACAAATTTCAAGATCAGAGCTCATTTGTGTGAGAAAATGTGAAAAAAATCCCCCAAAAACCAGTTTTTTTGGATTTTTGGCTTTATGGTTTTCTGGACAAAATTCGCACCCATGTGAGAAAATGTGAAAAAAATCCGCCAAAAACCAGTTTTTTTTTGGTTTTCTGGCTTTGTGTTTTTTAGGACAAAATTTGCACCACTATTTTCGTGTTCCTGGTAAAAAGACCTTTAATTTGATATATATGTAGGTCGACTAGGTTTGGTTAAGTCCTTCTATGAGAACAGACAGACGACACCGAAGCGAATACAATAGTCCGCCCCTTATACCTTTTTATTACTATTGTAATAATAAAGGAAGGACGGACTAAAAAACGATGAGATTAAGAAGTCTAAAAATTCATGAGGAGTCATTTTCTGGTACAATTTTTTCGTAATGGCAGAAACAAGGTGGGTAATAAAGAGAAATAAGGTAAAAACAAGGAATTCAAGGGAATAAAGAAGTGAGAGGTAAAAAGAAGGGAATTAAAGAAGATAAGGACAATGTAGAAGAAGAGAAAAGAAAGAGAGGAATGAAATTCAGTTTTGTTATAACAAAAGTTGTAACATGAGAGAACAAGAAGAACAAAGTCTCATCTCTTTTTATGACTTTATTCTTAATTTCAAGGCTGGTTTACCTATTAGGTACCTATACTTTTACAATGCGTAAAGAACTAGTATGTATAGCTTCGCTATACTGTAGTAATAGAAAGTAAAAAGCACTGTAAGTACAAAGCATCATAAGTAAGAAAACCATTTTTACCTGGAGGTAGGTCTTCTTTGCCTTTTCCCATGTTCAGATGGGGTCGGCGTTTGTCGTCGGCCTCTCAATCAGCTTTAGAGTGATCACTGTGAGGCCAACTGGTTTTGGCTAAAACAAAATTTTCCGAGTGGGATGCCCTTCGCACTCAACCTTCGCTATTGATATAGCGTGAGAAAATTTGGACTAGTCTACTCCCTGTTTATAGTCCCCTAGCTAGACGCTGATCTACTCCCTGTTTATAGTCCCCTAGCTAGACGCTGATCTACTCTCTGTTTATAGTCCCCTAGCTAGACGCTGATCTACTCTCTGTTTATAGTCCCCGAGCTAGACGCTGATCTACTCCCTGTTTATACTTTATAGTCCCTCAGCCAGACTATTTTACCTGGAGGTAGGTAAGGTACATAAAAATGGTTTTCTTCTTCTTCTTCTTCTTCTTCTTCTCCTCCTTGCTCCTTCACCTCCTTTAACTTTTCTGATAAATTTTTTACATCCACTTCTGCTTGAAATGCTACCTAGATTACATAAAATGATAATAAAAAGTAAAAAAAAGCAAGAAAAACTCGATAACAACTTTAACAAGCATGAATATGTGTATAGGGTGCAAAATAAATAAGATCCCTTCCCCCCATCCATTTCTACCCTTAGTCTTACCTCCTCCTTTCATACCTCCCCATCCTCCCTCCCCTCACTCCCCTCACTCCCCTCACTCCCTCCAAAATGTACTCTAGCAGAATTAATGTGGCAATCCTTCACGTCTTCCTATGTTGGAACGAATTTTATTTTTTCACCCTGGGTTTCCAATCATTGCATTGACTTGATTTTGAAACACTCCATAATACAGGTAGAGTTCATAGGTTGGTAGCAGGTATAATTTGAAAGAGGGAACTTAACGTTTGAGGTCTTATAATCCCGAAATCAAAGAGAGGAGAAGGATAGGATAGGAGAAAGCTAGCCGTTCCGAGAACGAAGTAGGTACGAACCTACGAGCATTACCTGTTAAGGAAAAAGCTCGGCCCAGGTGGGAATCGAACTTGTAATCTAGCGCTTAAAAGGCAGGCACGCTACTTTCCAAGCAAACTATTAATATAGGCCGGAGCGAAGTTGTCTCAGTGTCTCTCACATACCTAGTTAAAAAGTCTAAAAATAAAAAGCTAGTCAAAGTATTTTATTCTGCAGTCATGAGTGTAACATTTTACCTTTCTTCGAACTT